>NW_026087548.1:0-50948 GCF_022539395.1 Myiozetetes cayanensis
CTGCCCCGAGCTCCCAGGGTGCCTGGAGCACCTCCTGCCCCTCCTTCTGCACCACCCTTGGGGTCTGCATTGCTGTTCCCACATTCCCACTCCGCTCTTCCCTGGCTGCAATTCCTTCTGGCCCTAAATCTGTTATCCCAGAGCTGTTCCTGTTGCTCCTGATGGGCTCAGCCTTGACCAGCAAGTCCGTCCTGGAGCAGCTGGCATTGGCTCCACGGGGCAGGGGAAGCTTCTGGCAGCTTCCAACAGAAGCCACCCCTGGAGCCCCCCAACTACCAAAACCCACCCACAGAAACCCACTGACACCCAGTGACTTCCACTTGCCCCAGGATGGTCCCAGTTCCCATCAGTGTGATCCCAGTCACTCCCAGTTCATGCCAGTTGCCTCCAGCATGCACCCTGTCACTCCCAGTTACTCCCAGTTGCTTCCAGCATGATCCCAGTTGCTCCAAGAATGTTCCCAGTTGACTTCCTGCATGGCCCCACTGGCTCCCACTTCCCCCCTGCGTAGTTCCAGTCAATCCCAATTTGATCCTGGTCCCTTACAGTCACTCCCACTATGATCCCAGTCACTCCCAGTCAATCCCAATAGGATCCCAGTTACCCCCAACCTGGTCCCAGTTGCTCCCAGCCCCACCAGGATGGTTCCTTTCCCTCTCAGGGACTCCCAGTCTGAGTCCAGGATGGCCCCAGGCACTTTCAGGCACTGCCTGGACGATGGCATTTGCCCTGCATGGTCCCAGTTGCTCCCAGTATGATCCCAATATGAGTCCAGTCACCTCCAGTATGATCTCAGGAACTTCCAGACACTTCCAGTACGAAGCCAGTTTGATCCCACTCATCCCCAGTATGGCTGCAGTCCCTCCCACACACTCCCAGTATTATTGCAGTCACTCCCAGTAAGACCCCAGTGGGACACCAGTAGGAGCCCAGCTGCTCCCACTATGATCCCAGTTGCCCCCAGCATGGTTCCAGTTGCTTCCCTTCACCCCTACTGTGGTTCCAGTCTCTCCCAGTATTATCCCCGTCACTCCCAGCCACTCCCTGTATAGCCCAGTTGCCTCCAGCATGCTCTCTGTCAGTCCCAGTATGATCCCAGTCTCTCTTAGTATGATCCAAGTTACTCCCTGCATGGTCCCAGTTGCTCCCAGTCACCCCACTGTAATTCCATTCCTTCCCAGTATGACTCCAGTAGGATCCCAGTGACACCCTCTATGGTGGCAGTCACAGCCAGGATGAACCCAGACATTCCCTGTCACTCCCAGTATAAAGCCATTTGCCCCCAGCAGGGTGCCACTTGCTCCCACTCACCCCACTACAGTTCCAGTCCCTCCCAGTAGGATCCCTGTCACTCCCAGTCTCTCCCAGTCGACCTCAGCCTGCTCCCAGTCAGTCTCAGTAGGATCCCAGTCACTCCTGGTCTCTCCGAGTATATCCCAGTTGCCCCCAGTGTGGCCCCACTCACTCCCAGTTGCTCCCAGTAGCTTCCAGAATGATCCCAGTTGCTCACAGCCACTCCCAGTCACCCCCAGTGTCATCCTAGTCGCTCCCAGTATGATCCCAGTCACCTCCAGCGTGATCCCACTTGCTCCCAGTATATCCCAGTTGGGCCAACATGATCCCAACTGCCCTCAGAATGCTCCCAGTCACTTCCAGCATGACCCCAGCCACCTTCCCTGTGGGCCCAGTAGCTCCCAGTATGATCCCAGTTGTGCTCAGCATGGTTCCAGTTGCTCCCAGTGGGATCCTACTAGCTCCCAGTTGCCCCTAGCATAGAACCAGCTGCTCCCAGTATGATCCTTGTCTGATCCCAGTATGATCCCAGTAGGATCACAGTCACCTCCAGTATGATCCCAGTAACTTCCAGACACTTCCAGTATGAAGCCAGTTTGATCCCACTCATCGCCAGTATGGCTGCAGTCCCTCCCACACACTCCCAGTATTATTGCAGTCACTCCCAGTAAGACCCCAGCAGGAACCCAGTAGGAGCCCAGCTGCTCCCACTATGATCCCAGTTGCCCCCAGCATGGTTCCAGTTGTCTCCCCTTCACCCCCATTATGGTTCCAGTCTCTCCCACAATGATCCCAGTCACTCCCAGCCACTCCCAGTATAGCCCAGTTGCCTCTCACATGCCCCCAGGTGCTCCCAGTATGATCCCAGTTGCCCCAGTTCTGGTCCCACTGGGTCCAGTCCAGCTCTGGGTGTATCCCGGTGTCCCCCCTGTCCCCCCACCCCGCTGTCACCCCCTTTTCTCTCCCCACAGAGCTCCTGAGCCGGTGGCAGTCACAGCCCCTCCCCGGGGCCTCGGGCACAGCCTGGACCCCCCCGTGTCCATGAGGATTTTGGGGGGTCGTGTGTCCCCCTCCCCTGCTGTCACTCTGCCTGCACCCGGGTGCTCCCAGTGATCCCAGCAAAGCTTCCCAGTTCTCCCCAGTCCCGGTTACTGGGGGGCACTGGGGGGGAATCAGAGGGTCCCAAGGTGTGGAGCCGAGTTCGGGGGGTCAGAACCGGCCCTGGGATGGATCAGAACTGGGGACCCCCTGTGTTCCCCCCGTGTCACCCCGCTCTGGGGGAGCTTTGGGAAGGAACCGGCCCCTCAATAGGCACCCAGCTCACCCCAAGAGGTGCTGGGACCCCCCAAATCCTCCCCACAGCCCCTCAAGGACCACAAACACATTCAAAGCCCACCCAGGACCCCACCCAACCCCTTTTCTGGGGGGTTTCTCTGGGCACTGGTGGTGCTGGGAGCCCCCCCAACTGCGGGCGAGGAGCTCTCAGGTGAGCGGGGGGTGGGAAGGGGGAGGTCGGTGGGAAAAGGGGAGTTAGAGGGAATAAAGGGGGTGGTGGGACCACAAACTGAGTGGGAGGGGAGTGGGAACCCCCAAAAGCGGAGGGGGGGACACTGAGGCTTATGGGAAATGGGTGGCAGACGTAAAAAGAGTGGGGAAAGGGCAGGGTGGGACCCCCAAACTGAGCATGAGGGGGCTGAGGAGTGGGGGGATGATGTGGAAGGGGTGGGAGAGGAGGGAAAAATGTGGGGGTTGGGATACCCAGAGTGATCCTGGGGGGACTGTGGATTGAGGGGACCATAGAAAAGTGGGAAGAACAGGGAGAAGGGTGGAAAAGGGGATTGGTCTGGCAGATCCAACAGTCCCATGGGGGTCTTTGGGCACACAGGGCTGAAAAAGGGGGGTGGCCCCCTGAGCTCCCAAATTACTGTTGGGTGTTGGGGGCTGCTGGATCCAATCTCAGCCTTGGGTTATGCCAACACTTTCAGTTTAGAGGAATTACAGAGGTGGGACAGAAACACTTTCGTCCCCGAGGTTTTAAGGATGGCAAATCACATCTATTGATAGAAATGAATTCTTTAGGGTTACAAATGATCAGAAAAAAGTACTTCATCAGAATTATTTACTGCAAAATAGAAACACTAAAACTACCAGTAGGACAGCATAAAATAGGACAGTGCTCTACACTAAAGCAATTGTTGAAGCAATTCTACTCAAGCTGGCACCAAAGCAAGAATTATGAATTAGAGATGGATGGAACTCCCCCAGACCAACGCTCGTGGGGAGATCTCTGCTCTCAACATCCAGCAGTGACCTTACGGGGCCCCAGCAAAGGCAGGAATCTTCACACACCCCCCAAGAAGACTTCTGTTGGCACAACCTGCCCCTGGCAAAGGGGACTGTCCCTTTCTGGTGGAAAGGGATGGACTGACAGTCACTGGACTCCAGGGGTTGCCTCACCATCAGGGGGGTCATTCGGGGTGGGAGCAGCGGCCAAAGCTCTTCCCGCAGTCGGGGCACTCGTGGGGCTTCCATTACCTGTGGGTCCGTTGGTGGGAGGTCAAGTTACCTCTGTGGCTGAAGCTCTTCCCACACTCCCCACACTTGTAGGGCCTCTCCCCGGTGTGGATGCGCCGGTGGATGACGAGGTTGTCATTCTGGTTGAAGCCCTTCCCACAGTCGGTGCAGCGGAAGGGCCTCTCCCCTGTGTGTATCCGCTCATGCAGGAGGAGATTGGAGCTGCTCTGAAACCTCTTCCCACATTCCAAGCACTTGTAGGGCCGTTCTCCAGTGTGGATGCGCCGGTGGCTGATCAGGTGGGAGCTGTGCCTGAAGCTCTTCCCACATTCCCTACACGGCTAGGGCCGTTCCCCAGTGTGGATGACCTGGTGTTGGATCAGAGTGGAGTTGTGCCTAAAGCTCTTCCCACATTCCAAGCACTTGTAGGGTCGTTCCCCAGTGTGGATGTGCTGGTGTTGGATCAGGGTGGAGCTGTGCCTGAAGCTCTTCCCACACTCCCCACATGTGTAGGGTC
The DNA here is from genome assembly GCF_022539395.1 of Myiozetetes cayanensis. NCBI lineage: Eukaryota > Metazoa > Chordata > Aves > Passeriformes > Tyrannidae > Myiozetetes > Myiozetetes cayanensis. The sequence goes on from NW_026087548.1 coordinate 4,325, forward strand.
GTTCCCCAGTGTGGATGAGATTGTGTTGGATCAGGTTGGAGATGCTCCTGAAGCTCTTCCCACACTCCCCACACGTGTAGGGTCGTTCCCCAGTGTGGATGTGCTGGTGCCTGAGGAGGTTGTAGCTCCTCCTGAAGCTCTTCCCACATTCCAAGCACCTGAAGGGCTTCTCCCTGCTGGGAGGCTGCTCAGGGACCACCAGCTCCGAGCTCCGGCTCAAGCTCCGGCTGCCTTCCCGGCACAGGACGGGTCTTTCCTCCTCAGAGCTCCCTGGGCTGGCTTTGCAGCCTCTCCTCCGAGGGCATCTCCGGGCCTTTTCCTCCCCGCTGCCTTCCTGCGCCGGGGAGCCCTTCAAAACGGCCTCTCCCACCAGGCTCTGCCGGGGGGATTTGTCCTCCATGCTCTCCGTCCTCAGCTCGGGGCCTGGGGCAGGAAGGAAGAAGGACAGGCAGGGGATTTGCCTCCAGCCCAGAGGGAAGGCCAAGGACATCCCCCCCCAAATTTGGCCCCCATGTGTACCACAAGACAGGGCCAAAGGGGCACTGACTTCCTCCTCACCTGCCTGGGGGGCCTGCGGCCTTTTCCTCTTCCTCTCAGCCTCCTCCTCCATCCGCCCAAGCTTTGGGATGGACAAATCCTGCTGGGGGGAAACAAGGGCTGAGCGCATTGGTTTGGGGGTTCCTCCTGCCCAAGTCCATCTCTAGAACTCACCGGGAATCCTGGGACCATAAAAACCTCCAAAACACCAAGATTCAGCCCAAAACATCATCCAGGAGCTCCTCCTCTCTGATCTCTCCACTGTGGGATTCTGTAGGTCCCCCCTAGGATCCCCTGGGAGTCCCGTGTGTATTTGGGGTCTCCCCTCTATGGGGTCCCTGCCCTCTCCAGGCTGCTGGGGGTCCCAGGAATCCAAGGTTCCCCCATCTCCCAACTTCAGGGTTCTGGGGGCCTCCCTATCCAGGGTACCCTTGCTTAGGGATACCAGGGGTTGGGAGGGTCACAGGGGTCTCTTCTCCCCTGACTCTGCTCGGGGGTTCTGGGCCCCCAGGGCTTCCCCCTCTCTGGGTTCCCCCCCTTAACCAGGCTGATGGGGATCCTAGGGATCCTGCCTTTCCAGGGTCTCCCCTCTCTGGGCTCTTCAGGGTCCTGAGACTCCCCCCAGGAAGGCCAAAAGAACAGGAAAAGAGGGAAAAGGGGTGGCTGGAGATCAAAATTTGGGGTTTGTGTCCCCACTAGGTGGGCACTTCCACCCCTTTGGACTCATCTGAGGAGCCTGGAGATCTTGGAGGGGGGAATGCAGAGATGGACAATGGGGGATCCCCACGGATTTTGGGGGCAGCAGGAGGGGCTGTGGGAGCCCCTGGCTGGAGGGTTGGGCTGGAGACCCCCCAGTGCTCCCGGGACCCCGGGATGGAGAGTTGTCACCACCTTCTGCTGCCTGGGGGGGCTCTGGGGGGACCTCGGCTCCTGGGGGCTCTTCTGCAGCCACAGAACCTGCAGGGACCTCCCATGGGTGGGGCCTCCAGGTGTTCCAGGAGCTTTGGGCTCATCCTGGGAGCTACTGCGACACACTGGGATCATCCTGAGATCGGACTGGGAGAGACTGGGCCACACTGGGATCATCCTGAGATTATACTGGGAGAGACTGGGCCACACTGGGATCATCCTGAGATTATACTGGGAGAGACTGGGCCACACTGGGATCATCCTGAGATTGTACTGGGAGAGACTGGGCCACACTGGGATCATCCTGAGATCATACTGGGAGAGACTGGGCCACACTGGGACCATGCTGGGAGTGTCTGTAACCACACTGGAGGAAAACTGGGACTGTGCTGGGAGAGACTGGGGTCATACTAGGACTGCTTGGGGCTAGACTGGGAGCACCTGGGTGCAACTGGGATCCCAGTGGGAGGAACAGGGAGACACTGGAACCATGCTGGGGGCAGCAGGGGTCATACTGGGATCACACTGGGAGCAGCTGGGGGAGACGGGGATCATAATGGGAGTGACAAAGAGCAGGCTGGGGGCAACTGGGATCAGGTTGGAACCATGCTGGGGGCACTGGAACCACAACTGGGACCACACTTGGGGCTACTGGGAGCAACTCAGAGAAACTGGGATCATGCTGGAAGCAACTGGGAGTAACTGGGAAGGACTGGGTGCATCCTGCAGCCACCTGGGCCATCCTGTGACTGGCTGGAACCATACTGGGAATGACTGGGATCAAATCAGGAGCAACTGGGACCATGCCTGGGACAACTGGCAGCAAGAGGCAGTGACTGGGTCTATACTGGGGGCAACTGGGTGTGACTGGGAACCTGCTGGGAGAGACTGGGATCCTACTGGCAGTGACTGGGGCTATGCCTGGGGCAACTGGGTGCAACTGGGACCACACTGGGAGGAACAGGAAGCAAATGGGACCATGCTGGGGGCAGCTGAAATCATACTGGCAGGGACAAAGAGCAGGCTGGGGGCAATTGGGACCATTGTGGGGGCAACTGGGACATACTGGGAGCAACTGAAACAGTGCTCGAGGTGACTGGGTCAAATTGGGAGTCACTGGGATGACAATGAGGGTGACTGGGAGTGGCTGTGAGCAACTGGGATCACGCTGGAAGTAACTGGGAGCGACTGGGAGCATGCTCGGGGAGACTGGCATATACTGGGAGAGACTGGAAGGAACTGGCATGATACTGGCTTCATTCTGGGAATGGCAAGAAGTGACTGGGACCATACTGGAGGTGACTGGGGCCATACTGGGAGTTACTGGGATTACAGTGGGTGTGAATGGAACCTTACTGAGGGTTACTGGGAGCCTCTTGGCATATGCTGGGAGCAAACTGGCATCAACTGGAAGATACTGGAACCATGCTGGGGGGACTGGGACCACAGCTGGGGCAGCTGGAATCATACTGGGAGAAACTGAGCCCACACTGGGAGTCTCTGTAACCATATTGGTGGTGAGTGGGACCACACTGGCAGCAACTGGGAGTGACTGGGTCTACACTGGGGGCAACTGGGAGTGTCTGGCACCCTGCTGAGGGAGACTGGGATCATACTGGACTCACACTGGGAGTTACTGGCACTACACTGGGGCCAATTGGGACCATGTTGTGGGCAAGTGGGATATAGTGGGAGCAACTGGGCTTATACTGGAGGTGACTGGGCTCATACTGGGAGTTACTGGGCTCTGGGAAGCTCAGGATGGGCAGGGCAAGCCCCCCCCGCTGCTCTGCATTCCCAAACTCCTTGTTCCCAGTTCCCACTCAGGCCCTGACCAGAAGATCTGCTCCAGGATCCCATTCCCTGGGGACACTTCCCTGCCTTCTCCCCACCTTCCTGCTGCTGGAAATCAGCACTTTGGAGCCTCATCCCATTGTTTGCTCCTGCTCTACCCTATTATTAATGGGATCCCCCTACATCCCTTTTCCCAGGCACTGGGACCCCCTGCCAGGCCATTCCCAGTTTTCCAGCCTCCAGAGCCCCCTTTCTTTGATTCCAGGACCCTCCTGCCTCCCCTTTCCTGGTCATCCTGCCTCTCCCAGCCCTTGGATCCCCCTTTTCCTTTGCCCCCATTCCTGGTCATCCCAGGTCACCTCACCCCCAGCCCCCCTTTCCTTCCCCCCAGCACCCCCTGCAGTCCCTTCCCGGCTCTCCAGCTCTCCCAGTTCCCCCTTTCCTTCACCTTGGCACCACCCCAGCCCCCAAATCTCTAGGTCTCCCCAGTTCCCCACTCCCAGTGCTTCCTGCAGGGGTCCTGGGGGTCCCAGGGACTCCCTGAACCCCCATTGTGCACTGAGACACCCCTGCAGCCCCTTACCTGGGACCAGGACCCCCTGCACCCCCTTCCCCAGCCATCCCACCTCTCCCAGACCCCACACTCCCTTTGCCTTCACCCTGGCATCCCCTGCACCCCCAGTCCCGCCTCTCCCACTCCCCAACCCCTCTTTCCTCAACACCCAGGACCCCCTGAACCCCCTGCTGGGATATCCCAGGTCTCCCCACCCAATGAACCACCTTTCCCTGACACTGGAGGCCCCTGGACCCCCCTTTGCTGTGCACAGGGACCCTCTAGACCCAGTCTAGTACTAATCCCTACATTTCCCCTCTTTCCTTAACTCTGGGACCCCCCTGAGCCCCCACTGCAGGCAACAGGAACTCCCAGAACCCCCTTTCCCATCTCTGGGACCTCCTTATATCCCCTAATCCTGCACCAATAACCTCCTGCACCCCCTTTCCCAGACACCCCACCTTTTCCAGCCCCCAGGTCCCCTTTTTCCTTGACCCAGGGACCCCCTGGACTCCCATTGCTGCCTTTCCCAAACATCAGACCCCCGTGTTTTGAGCACTGAGGAACCCCCTGAACCCCCTTTCCTGCCATTCTGTGTCTCCCTACTCTGTGACACCCCCATTTCCCCGACACCGAGGACCCCTGCAAGATCCAAACCTCCTCTCCCGCAAAGAACAACCCCAAACCACCCCAACCCAGAGCCCCCCCAGCCAGCCGGGGCTCGGCTCTGCAGTCCCGCAGCACTTTCTCTCTCCTCTCGCTCCCGGCCCTGTTTCCCAGCTCCGGCCCAGCCCCGCGGCAGCACCAACGCCAGCCCAGCCCCGGGGCCATTCCTTGCCCCTTCCCGGCCTTGCCCCGGGCCCAGCCCGGCTCTCCTCTTCTCTCCCACCCCCGCACGCAGCTCTGGGGGGCACTGGGGGATCGGGGGGCTCTGCTGGGCCTTGGCAGCAGCGCCTGGCAGCGCTTGGGCAGTGTGGGGGGAGCTCCTGCGAGTGCTGCCCACAAGAAAACACAAGAGCTGCGGCCACGTGTGCGGGGCTTTGTTGATCCCGGCGGGAATTCACAACCAACAGCGCGGCCCCCACCGCGGGCTCGGCACAGGGGCTCGGGGGTCCCCTCTCTCCAGGCTCCCCCTCTCCAGGGACCAAGGGATGGGGACACCAAGGGACCCCGAGGGACCCCTTTCCCGCTGTCCCACCTCCCCTTATCCCCCTCTCCCACCCCTTTCGCATCGTCCCCCAAACCCCGGCTCGTTCCCGGCTCCGTCTGGGGGTGACCCACCGCCCCTCGCGCTCCCTTTGGGGGTCCCAGCCCCTCTTTTCCCCCTCTCCCCCTTTCCCACCCTGTCCCCCCGCTCACCCACCCGAGAGCTCCACGCGTGCGGCCACTGGGACGGAGCACGTGAAAGGGGAGGGACGAAAGGGAGGGATAAAGGAGGAAAGGGAAAAGAAAGAGATCGCCCCGCCCCATCGGGCGGGAATCGGCCGGAAGAAGCTCGTCCCAAAACTCCCAAGCCAAAGCATCCCATGATGCTAGGACTGGTGGGTGAGGTGGTGGTGGGAGCCACTCGGCATGGGTCTAGTCTGGATCCCTTACTCGGATCCCAATATCCCACCTGAGCCATTTTCTGCTCCAGCGTAGGTTCTCTCAGGGTCACAAATCTCTAGCACCAGCAGCACGGATCCCACACATGGATCCCAATATCCCTACCCGAACCATTTTCTGTTCCAGCGTAGGTTCTCTCAGGGTCACAAATCTTCAGTAACAGCATGGATCTCTCACTGAGATCCCAAGCTTATCTGAGCCGTCTCGCTCCAGCATAAGCATCGATCCCTTCGAGGGTTACAAAGTCTTTAACAGGACTCTGCCTCATCTGAGCCGCTTCTGCTCCAGTATAAGGTTTTCTCTCTGTTAAAGTCACAAATCTCTGGTGCATCCACAAGCTCCTCTGTGAGCCGCACGGGGGGTCTCTTCACCCCAACAAATTTTCACAAGTGGCAGGGTTTTATTTTTCAGTCTTTACCCTGCTGAAGGGAGGGAGAGTGAAAGGGAGAAAAACAGCAGCTCTCCCCCCTTCGAACTTTTCTTCTCTCTCCTGCGACTGCAGTTTTGACCTTGGAAATTCTGTTATCTCATGGCTGGAATTCTTCTGCAGCAGTTTCTCGTCTAAGCAGTTCGTCTTTTAAAACTTCTTTTCCTTCACTCTTTTACAGAAGAGAAGAGAGGCTTCAGTACTACACCTCTCCCGGCCCAAGCCGGGGAGGAGGGGCCTTGGCCCTCCTCGGGCCTGCTACCCTTCTACATGGCTGCTGTTCCTAATTTCAACTGCGCCACCAACCTTCTCTTCCGTTTTCTTAAAGATGTAATTAGCAAAGGCGTCACTGAACTTCTTGATTGGTTTTTTTGTCCGGAAATCACCTGGACAAAACCATCCTCAGCCCCAGGGATGGGCTGGTGGGCAAAACCATGACAGCATCCCATGATGCTAGGACTGGTGGGTGAGGTGGTGGTGGGAGCCGTCTGGGGCACAGGGACACAAAAGGAGGGAGTTTTCCATCCTGAGGGAAGGAAGGAGGGGGCAACAGAACTGACCCCTGGGACACCTGGCAGGCAGGCTTTGAGGTTGGTGATGGGCAGCTGAGTGAAGCCCCCTCAATGCAGGAGGAAATGGTCAGTGACCTGCTCTGCCAGTGAGACCCCCACGAGTGCCTGGGCCCAGAGGGGATGCACCCCAGAGTACTGAGGGAGCTGCAGAAAGAGCTGGCCAAGCCACTCTCACTCCTGGCCCAGCAGTGCTGGAGAACTGCAGCAGTCCCAGCTGACTGGCAACAAGCAAATGGGATGTCCATCCACCAGCAGGACCAGAAGGAGGATCTGGGCAACTCCTGGCCTGTCACAATGACCTCAGTACCGGGGAAGTCCATGCAGCAGATCATCCTCAGTGCCATCCCATGGCATGGGCAGGACAACCAGGGGATCGGGCAAGAAGGCCAAGAGCACCCTGGCCTTTATGGAGAACAGGGTGGCCAGCAGGATCAGAGAACTGATTGCCCCTCTGTGCTGGGTACTGGGGAGGCCCCACCTTGAGTGCTGTGTCCAGTTCTGACTCCTCAGTGCAAAAAGGCCCTGGAGGGGCTGGAGCGTGTCCAGGGAAGGGAACGGAGCTGGGGAAGGGCCTGGAATGAGGAGCAGCTGAGGGAACTGGGGTTATTTAGTCTGCAGAAGAGGAGGCTCGGAGAGGACCTCACAACTCTACAATGACCTGAAAGGAGGTTTTAGTAGGAAAGGGGGTTCAGTCTCTTCTACAAAACCTTTATTGAAAGCAAGAGAGGAAATGGCCTAAAAGTTGCCTTGGGTGAGGTTCAGATTAGCTGTTAAAAAAACCCCTTTTTTCACTGAAGGGTGTTCAGGCATTGGAAAAAGTAGCCCAGGGAGATGGTGGAGTCTCTGGAAGTCTTCAGATGGCATCTGTATATGGCACTTTGGGATATGGTTTAGGGATGACTCTGGTGGTTCTGGATGACAGTAGGACCAGAAGATCTTGAAGGTCTCTTCTAACCCTGATAATTCTGTGATTCTCTGACCTGTCAACACAGTTTCCAGGTTTGTGCTCTAACAAGATCTTTTCTCAATTGGATCCCTCAGTGGGACCAATTAACACTACAAGAAACTTTAGAGTTTGATTTTCACTTTGGTTTCTCAAGAGGTTCCTACAACTCTCCTCAGGCTCTGATGTTCAGTGAGTCATCTCCAAAGGCCCCGAGGGTGACAAAATGCCTGGGGCTGTTGCTGTGCTGCTGAGCTGGGCCAGGCTCCTGGCACATAGAGAGCTCCTGGCAACCAAGAGCAGCTTCAAAGAGACAGCTCTGCTGGTGAGCAGCTCCTCTGCACAGCCCAGCAGGGCTGAGGGCACTGCCTGCAGCACCCAGGGCAAAGGAGAGAAGGCAGAGAGGTGAGAGGCAGCCTGAGCTGGGAGGGGATTGAGCTCTCACTGCAGGAGAAACCTTCCCAGGATTTGAATGAAGAATTCTCTGGCTGGAGGACACTGTAACTTCTTTTCCTGCAGGGATTTCCTAAAGCTGCCACATCCCACAGCTTGTAGGATCTTTCAGAAGGCCTCTCCCAGTCCCTGCAGGGCAGAGGAAGTGGCCCTATGGCAGAGCAGGGCAGGAGCTGCAGGCAGCAAGGGCAGCCAGGAGAAGGGAGCAGGAGGTGAAAGGGATCCTGGGCTGGGAGGACAGGGCAGAGCTGCTCAGGGGAGGAACCTTGGCAGCCCTTTGGCACGGGAAGGCTGTGGCTGCAGAGCAGTGCAGGGAGTTGCTGCAAGTGGTTCTTGCAGCTGCCAAATGGCAGCCCTGGCAGGAGCTGTCAGGATGGCTGTGCTGGATTTGCTGGGGGCAGCAGGAGAAACTGCTGCAGAGCAGGACTTGCTGCTGCCCCATCAGAGGCCCAGGGCAAGAAGGTTTCCTCTTCGAGGACCCTTCTCAGGAAGCACATCCACTGCCAACCCCTGCCCCTTCCCAGCCAGCGCAGGGGCTCTGGGATCTGCTCTGCAGCCCCTGCCCAGGCAGAGCTGCCCCTGGGCCCTGGGCTGGGGAGGGGCTCTGGCAGCACTGGCAGGGAGCTGAGCTGGGCACAGGGAGGGGCTGCTGGAGGGAACAGCTCCTCACACACACCCAGGCAGGGAGGGAGAGGCAGCTGCTGCCACAAGTGCTGGCCAGGGGATGTGGCCCCTCCCTGCCTGTGTCTGTGGCACAGAGCCCTTCCCTGAGCAGCTCCTGCCTGGGCTCCTTTGCCAGCCCAAGCAGAGCCTCTGCCCTCAGGTCCACGGGGGCTGGGCTGGGCATTGCCCTGCAGCAGCCAGAGCCCAGGCAAGGACAAGGCTCTCATTTCCATCTGTCTCTGCCTGTCCCTTCTTCCTTGGCAGCAGCACTGGGGCATTTCCTGTCATCCCCTGCTGCCTGGGCTCTCCTTGTTCTCATCCTTGGCTTTTCTGAGCCAGTGTGGGGTTTGGGGGGTCAGATCCCTGTGCAGACACAAACCCTTTGGGTGCTGCTGTGGGGATGTGTCTGTGGGAGCCAAGTGCCCAAGTGCCCTGCAGGCAACTTCAGGCTCTTCAGCTGTTTCCCTGGGTGTCCTGCAAGGCTGCAGGTGCCCTCCAGAAGGGCACAGCTCTGCCATAGTATCTCTGTGCAAATTGCAAACAGCAAAACTGAGAAGCTCTTGGATGTATCAGGAGCACATTTAATTGGAGATCACCCTGCATTCCAAGTTCCATCGGCCAGCAGAGCAAGGAGGATTCCTTGGGAGCCCCATCCCAGAGTTCCAGCTTCCAGTGGTGCCCTCAGGCAGCAACAGTCAGAGCTCAGAGGAGGGAGCTGCAGCGAGGTCTGACTGAGGACAGAGAGCCTGAGAGTGGGGTGGCTGTGAGACGTGTCCTGTTTGGCTGCAGCAGCCTGGTCTAACTCAGCATTGACTTCTCCTCCTCAACAGATCCAAACACTCTGAGGAAGCAGCAAATGCCCAACAGCAGCTCCATGGCCCAGTTCCTGCTCCTGGCATTAGCAGACAGGCGGGAGCTGCAGCTGCTGCACTTCTGGCTCTTCCTGGGCATCTCCCTGGCTGCCCTCCTGGGCAACGGCCTCATCCTCAGCGCCGTAGCCTGCGACCAGCACCTGCACACCCCCAGGGACTTCTTCCTGCTGCACCTCTCCCTCACAGACCTGGGCTGCATCTGCACCACTGTGCCCAAAGCCATGCACAACTCCCTCTGGGGCACCACAACCATCTCCTACACAGGATGTTTTGCACAGGCCTTTTTCTTTCTGTTCTTCATCTCAGCAGACTATTATCTTCTCACCACGATGTGCTACGACCGCTACGTTGCCATCTGCAAACCCCTGCACTACGGGACCCTCCTGGGCAGCAGAGCTTGTGCCCACATGGCAGCAGCTGCCTGGGCCTCTGGGTTTCTCAATGCTCTGCTGCACACAGCCAATACATTTTCTCTGTCCCTGTGCCAGGGCAATACCCTGGGCCAGTTCTTCTGTGAGGTCCCACACATCCTCAAGCTCTCCTGCTCACACTCAGGCTACCTCAGGGAAATTGGGCTCATTGTGGTTAGTGCCTGTTTAGGGTTTGGTTGTTTCATTTTCATTGTTTTCTCCTATGTGCAGATCTTCAGGGCTGTGCTGAGGATCCCCTCCGATGAGGGACGGCACAAAGCCTTTTCCACGTGCCTCCCTCACCTGGCTGTGGTCTCCCTCTTCATCACCACTGCCACTTTTGCCTACTTGAAGCCCCCCTCCATCTCCTTACCGTCCCTGGATCTGGCCCTGTCAGTTCTGTACTCGGTGGTGCCTCCAGCCTTGAACCCCCTCATCTACAGCCTGAGGAACCAGGAGCTCAAGGATGCCATAAGGAAAATGATGATTGGATATTTTTCAGGAGCAAAAAACTGCATCTTTTCTTCTGCAGAACACTCAATGTGTAAGACAGTTTAGGTCCAGCCTACCTTCTAAAGCTTTTGATAGATGTGGGGGTTCGGGGCTTTCATGTTATTTCCCTCTTGTTCTTGAGATTATCACTGAAATTTAATTCATCCCATATGTAATGCACTCTCTCTTCTTTTTTTTTTTTTTTTTGACACAAAAAAATCTACTAATCACGAATCATATTCTGTGTGCATTGAAACTAAATAAAAATTTGTGCAGCAAGGTATTTGTCAAACATCCTCCCTGTGTTATTTTGTACATAAAGGATTCACAATCTCTGAGTGTAAGAAACGACAGAAATCCATTTTCCTGGACCCTTCATCCAAGACCTCCCCTAAAGCTGGAGTGCATTGCTATGTTTGCAGATGTGGAGGCAAAGAGATTCCCAGCCCTACCAGGGAGCACCAGAACTGGGTCTTTCCAGAGCTGCTCTCTCTGCACGCCCCCCTCTCCTTTGCTGTCCGTGTCCAAGGCCTGAGTGCTCTGGCAGCTCAGTCACTGTCCTACTGTGTGTCAGTCCTGGGACCACAGGCAGGGACAGGCCCTGGGCACTGCTGGGACAGGGCTGGGCTCAGCACCAGCACTTCCATCAGCAAAGGGGTTATCCTGAAGGCACTTCCTGAAGGCTGAAGCACTGGCATGGAGGAGAAGTCCAAGGAATAGACTCTGCAAAGTCTTGTTGCTGTTCTTGTTTCTCCATGGAGACAGTGCAGGGAGGGCAGGGACCCATTGGGACTGCAGGGACTGAGGGCTGGCTCAGATGTTGTGTTGGAGGCCGATGGCCAATGGACAAATGGTCTCCAAGTCACCTGCTTGGGCCTCTGCAGCTTGTGCTGGCTCTGATGGCAGGGGAGGACTTGTGTGTAGGAAATGAGGAACTGCAGGAGAGCACAGAGGATCTGCAGGGACAGCCCGTCCCATCCAGTCAGCAGTGACTGGAGCCCTGGAGCAGAATCCTGGGTGTGGAGTCACTCAGAGATAAAGTACTAAATCTTGCTGGGAAGTGGCAAAGAGAGCTCTGCAACCCCAGGGGACACAGCAGGAACAGGGAAAACTCTTGCAAGTGGCTTCTCTTGTCCTCAATGAACTTGCACAGGTCAATCAAGAGCAGCCCCCCAAGCCGTGTCCCAGCTCTGGAACAAGGCAGAGCCCCTCTGCACGGGCAGGGGCTGCAGGAAGGGCTGCTCAGGCCAGCACAGACGTGTTCCCCTGGGGAAAGGCTCTGTGGGGAAATGGGATGTGCCAGGAGAAGAGCAGGACAGCCTGGGGGAGCAGAGGGGCCATGGAAAGAGGCTGCCCTGGCCCTGGGGCAGCAGGAGCTGCCCGAGCTGATGATCTCCTGAGCACTGCAGACACACAGGCCCTGGCCTGACCTCCATGGCCTCCATTTCTTGCTGCAGGGCCAGGCCTGACTGGGCTGCTCTGTTGGGCTGGGGCAGGGGCAGGGACATGGGGGGACCAGGGAGGGGCTGGACTGGGCAGTGCCAGGGAGGGAAAACCCCAGTGTGGAGCTGCAGGGTGTGAGTGTGCAGGGTGGGGGCTCTGCAGGGTCCTCACAAAACCAGCCCTCCTGGGAGGGATGGGAAGGAGAGCAGAGCAGGGTCTGGTCTTTGCCATGTGCTGCACACCCTGGGAAAGCTACCCCAGGACAGTGGTCACAGACCAGCCAAGAACAATCACAATTGCCTTGTCCACCCCTCAGGCCATGGGGTATTTCAGACAGGGCAGAGCAGGTGACACCCCATGGGGCTGAGGGGAAAAAGAGGCAAAATTAGAGATGTGAAATATCTCAAAAAAATTCAGGAGCTCCTCTGAGCAATATTTCTTTATTTGAATCATTGGTAGGAAATTTATTTTGATAAGTAGCTGTACAGAGCTTTTCATACAGTGAGTGAATCAGGTCAATGAATATGGGATTGGTTTTTCAGTAAAAAACCCTATGAAAATATTATGGAAATGTGTATAAATAAAAAAAGTAACCCTTGAAATGTTGAACAGGAAGCCTTGAGCAATTACCAAGAGTTCTGTTCTGCAGAGGTTTCCACTCTCTCCCAAACTCCACACTCATGTCTTCAGGGCATGACTTCCCAGAGCAGTCCCAGAGTTGGACACTGCCAGAGATGCCCCAGGGCAGCTCCAGTGCCCAAGTGTGAGAGGCAGGAAGGGCCCAGCTGGGGAGGGCCAGGGAATCCCCCACCTCCAGCCCTGCTGCACAGGCTGAGGAGGGTCCTGTCCAGCACAGCAGCACATCCTGTGCCCTTGGGGGCTGCGCTGCCAGGGCTGTCCCCAGGAATGGACTGGCCAAGGAGGGCAGGACAATGCTCAGGGGTCAGGAGGGTCATCATAGAGCTGAGCCCATCCAGATGAAAGGTTTTGGGGAGGTCAGCAGAACTGGTAAAAACTGGATGGGATATTTGGGTGAGGAAAAAAGACACATCCAACAAATATGAAAGATTTTGATGAGGTAAAAACAGTTTCCCGTAATATTGAGGGTGCTGAAACACTGACTGTGCAAACATTCCTGATGGACTTTTACTCTGTTTGTAACCTCAACACTATCCAAAAGTGCTGCCCCTTCCATTGAAAGGAATCCACTGCTCTCATTCCAAGACAGAAAAACCAACCCAGGAACTCCAGACTCTTATTTGTACTCCAGTGCCTACCCCATTCCCAAACCTGCATTGTTAGTATGAAAACATAATCTTTAATCCTGACCCAGCCCAAAACCCTCTTCCCCTAATCATGAACCAGACCCTGCCAGCAGAACAACAAACCTGCCAAAGTTCTGCCCAATCCCCACCCTGAGCTCTAAAGCCCAAGGCCTGACCATTGAGCACCCCCACAGCCCTTGGGAGCAGGGCAAGGACCTGCAGGGCCCAGAGCAGGCCCAAGGGGTTGGCAGAGCAATGGGAGGTGACCTGGATCTGCTCAGCTCTGCAGGAACCCCCAGCAGAAGGGCCTGGGTTCTCTCAGGGATGTCCTGGGGCACAGGGGCTCAGCATCCAAGCCAAGAAGGCCAAATGCACATGGCAGCAGCCAGAGCTGGGGGACAGCAGAGCCATCAGGGAGGGCCCAGAAATGCTGCTGGGAGGGGGTGGGAAAGCAGGAGGGGTGTGTGCAGCCTGCAAGGCCAGAGGAGCAGCAGGGCCAGGGGAGCACAGCCCGCAGCAGAGATGGCCAAGGGCTCTGGCAGGGCTGCAAGGCCCAAAGGCACCCAGGCCTTTGTGCCCTTGGCTCTGGCAGCTGCCTCTGCCCCTCAGGCCACCACAAGCAACTTTCCTTTGTCTGCCCTCACTCCTGGCCTGCAAGGATCTGCTCGAAGGAGTCCCTGGGGAGGCTTTGTCAGTGCCTGCCCTCAGTGGGGCCCAGCAATGCTTCAAGGGACTTGGCCTTTGACTTCTGACTTCTTGAGTAGCTTCTTCAATCTTCTCTCAGTACCTGGGGATGGTGGATTCATCTCCAAATACACCATGGAGCTCATTAAAATCCAGAAATCCCTCAGGATCTCTTTGTCTTCCTTTATTGTCTTCAAGGCAATTTCAAAACAAGTCTTCAAAGTTTGTACTTTTTTTTTTTTTTCTTTTAATTTCAGGATGGATGTTTTTCAGTTCAGAGGAGAGGTGACAGCGGTATTCTCCAAGTGATCTTGATGTTGAGTGTCTCCTCAGGAGATCCAGGCCGACCCTGTATGACCAACCTTGCTCCTCACCCCCCAAATTCACCACTTCTGACATGGCCCATCTTGGACTGACATCCCCCTTCTTGCATTAGACTTTGAGCTCTGCAGCTGGATGTTCCAGCCCCATGGCACCATCTCCCACCTGCTCTCCTTAGAGCTCTGTTTGCACACAGGCCCAGGAAAAGTCTTCCTCTTTATAAGAAAAGACAAGAAATGTAAAGCAGGAACAACCTGCCTAAGCATCAAAACTCCTGTAAGCACATGCTCAGCACAAGCTCCCCCTAATGCTGTCACCTTTCTATCAGGGACGTTATCAGAAAGGTTTTTCACAGGTCCATACAGAAGCATTGAGAGAAACACAATTCAGGAGCTTGCTGTATCGGTTCATTAGGATAACATGCCCGGAACAAAGACAAGTACAACAGTCATTCAAACACTACTAAACCTCTTTTATTGCAGTGAGAGTAAAAATCTCTTAGCAAAAAAAATCAAAAGCCAAACAAGAATACAAGAAAAACTACCTAATCTGTTGGTGTTCATACAATAGTATGAACTACCTCTGTTACAGTACTAGCTAGTAAAAAGGGAATTAAAGGGATTTAAAAAGGAATATAAAATGTTTGCTTTCTCGGTTGCTTCCTATCACTAAACTGTGCTCACCTGCACAGACAGGCCAGGGCTACCAGGGTCTGCAGGGCTGATCGGTGCACCCCCAAGTCCCTTCCTGCTGAGCAGCTCTCAAGCCCCTCTGCCCCCAGCATGGAGCCTTCCAGGGGCTTGTTGGGATCCAAGTGCAGGCCTTGACACTTGGCGTGATTGATGCAGCCTGTGCAGATCCCTCTGCAGAGCCTTCCTGCCCTGCAGCAGATCCACACTCACACCCAACTTCATGGTATCCATGAATTTCCTGAGGAGGAACTCAATGCCCTCATCCAGATCAGCAATAACGATGTTAAACAGGAGCAGCCCCAACCCTGAGCCCTTGGGAACCCCACTAGTGACCGGCCCCACCTGGATTTCGTTCCATCCCCCACCACTCCCTGGACCATCAACCAGTTTTTCCCCCAGCAAACAGTTCCCTCGTGCAGGCCATGAGCAGCCAGTTTGTGCAGGAGATGCTGTGGGAGATGGGGCCAAAGACTTTCCTGAAGTCAGCACAGACACATCCCCATCCTTTCCCTCAGCTGCTGAGTGGGTCATTTGTCACAGAAGGAGACCAGGTTGGTCAGGCAGGACCTGCCTTTCCCAAACCCCACTTTGGCTGGGCCTGATCCCCTGGATGTCCTGCCTGTGCCACGGGATGGTGATGGGAGAAACAGAAACTTGACTCACAGAATGCCCAAATATGGAACAATGTACTCTTAGAGAAGTCCTGGAGAATTAGATCAGGGATGTAACACAAACAAACAGGATGTAAATAAGCTCTGTGTCCCCAGATAAGGTGAAGAACAAACATAACATTTTTTGGTGGTGGAACAGGATGACGATGGGCCTGCTGAGGAACTGACGGCAAGGCAACAGAGGAAGCCTGGAAGGACCAAAGAAGGACCTCTGGGGGAGTGACTCTGTGAAACAAACTAATGAATATGTATTAAACAAACCTGAACATCTAATGAATATGTAACCAGTGTGTGCAATAAGAAGCCCTGTCCATCTGTCATTTGGCACCTTCGTTTAGAGGAGCTTCCCTGCCAACGTCCAGTGCTGAATAAAGAACAATTCCTGCTTCTTAATACTTACAAATTGGGCTTCAGGTGTTTGTTTCTGCCACCTTTTGGTATCAGGGCCATTGTGACACTTTGGAACCTCCTGGAATCCAAGGGCCATTGCCACAGTGCAAGGCCTTATGGAGCCAAAGGCCCTTGGACACTGGGGCAGCTCACAGAATCCAGGGGCCTTGATGACACGCCAGGGTGTCACAGAACCAAAGGAGTCCCAGGAAGGTACTGAACCTCATGGAATCAAGGGGCATTGTGACATTGTGACATTGTGACATTGTGACACTGTGACAGTGCAGAGCCATGTGGAGACAAAGGGGCCATTGTGACCCTGGGCATCCTCCCAGCACCAAGGGCCATTGTGACACTGCAGGGCCTCAAGGATTCAAAGGAGTGCTGGGACACTCTGGACCTGATGGAATCACTGTGCAGCTGGGACACCACAGAACCTCATGGAATCCTCAGCACCACTGACAGTGCAGGGCCTATGGAGCATAAGGGACCACTGTGACACTGTGGAACCTCATGGAATAAAGGAACCTGTGAGACACTGGATTATTGGGATAATTCTTGACTCAGAACAGCTGCAGTGTGTGGGTGTGTGGGGAAGGGACAGGTGGACTTTCTCAAAGGAGAGGTGGTGCCCTGTTCCATTGCCCAGCCCTTGGAGCCTCCTTGGGTAGCCCTGGAGCTGCTGTCAGTCCAAAGCAGCCCGGGAGCACTGCCCCATCCCACAGCCTGGAGCCCCTAACCCAGCCCCACACTGGCTCCAGCACACCAGCAGCTCTGCCCCTCACCCTCCTGCAGCCCCAGAGTGGCCAGTGGGCCACAAGTCCCCCCTGGGGGGTGGGCACAGGGGGCAGAGCAAATCAAACGAGCCCCGTGCGGCCATCGTGTGCTCGGACCCTCCATCTGGGCACGGGGAAGCTGCACTGGCACCAGACTGCGGGTGGGAGCTGCACTTCTCTCTCTTCCCTTACTTCTTCTTATTCTCTCAATCCCTCAAAAGAGTTTAGGAAACTTAAAACTGGATGGGTTGTGTTTTTGCTGACTTGTCTGTGCTGGCCTGTGCTCAGTCAATGCTTTGGGCAATGCTCTATTCTGGTGGAATGTTGCCATTTCACCTTTTGCCAAACTCCCTTCTTTTCTAAAGTTTACCAGTAAAAGTGTGGGTTTTGACCTCCTGAGAGGTCAAAAGTGTGTTGCATCTTTTCCACTGTGCTCCCTCAAGGTACTTAAAGAACTGAAGTCCATTTTCAAATATCTGGAGGGTGGATATTTTTGATGCTTTACCTATTTTTTAAAGAAAAACCCTTTTGATGAGCTCATACCTCAAACCTGGGGTCTTGCAGTCACCATCCCTGGAAGTGTTCAGAAAACACTGAGCTGTGGCACTTGGGGACACGGTTCAGTGGTGAAGATGCCAGTGTTGGGTTAATGGTTGAACTCCATGATTTAAGAGGTCTTTTGCAACCTTAACAAATCTGTGATTCTGTGGTGACTCAACCATTTCCCTGGACATTCTGTTCCAGTGCTTGATTATCCTCAGCCATCCTTTTGGTGCTGCAGCCAAGGAACAGAGCAGTGATTTTCACAGTCTTCCTGGATCACAGGATGGCCATCCTCAAGGACATTTCCATCAGCACCTTGTCCTTCCTGCAGGTCAGAGTCACCTGAAGCCTCCCGGCCCTCCATGGTGGCAGAGACCCCCAGGCAGCAAAGCCCTGTCCTGCCAGGCTGCACAACCCAGCCCTGTGTCTCTCTGCCCTGGGCACAGCAGGGTTTGCTCTCCTTGGGGCACCTCAGCCCCTCTGCCATTGCCATCTGCCCTCAGCTCAGCAGGCTCTGGAGCAAAGCACGGCTGAGGCCAGCACAGCTCTGCTCTGACAGTGTCGTGGTCTGATCCGTTCCCTGCTCTGAGGTCACTCCTGCCCCTGCAGGGGACAGGCCACCAGCAGGAAGGTGGCTGGGGAAGGGCCTGTGAGGTCCCTTCTCCCTGCAGGAGCTGATGGCTCAGCCTGGGACTCCTGGCTGGGCCAGGGGCTCTCCAGCTGCCCCTGCCAGCACCTGGGACAGCCCAGCACAAGCCCCTTTGGTTCCAAGAGGCCCTGCACTGTCCCAATGGCCTCTTGATCCCGTGAGGTTCTTCAGTGTCCCAGGGGTGCCCTGATTCCATGAGGCCCTACATGTCACAGTGGCCACTTGCTTCCATGTGTTTCTGCAGCTGCCCAGGATTCCTTTTGTTCCTTGAGGCCCCACATGTCACAAAGGTCCTTTAATTCCATGAGGCTCCTCAGTGCCACAGTGGCCCCCTGATTCCAAAATATCCTTAAAAAAGGGCCCCTGGATTCCATGAGGTTCTGCAGTGCCCTAGGGTCCCTTTGGCTCCATAAGGGTCTGCACTGTGATAAGGGCCCCTTGATTCCATGGGGTTTCACAGTGTCACAAAGGCCCCTGGTTCCCACAAGGTTCTGCAGTGTCTCATTGTTCCCATTGTTCCATGAGGTTCTGCAGTCTTACAGTGGTCCCTTCATTCCAGGAGGCTCCACAGTGTCCCTGGATTCCTATGGCTCCATGAGGCCCTGCCTTGTCAGACTGGGCCCTTGATTCTCTGAGGTTCCACAGTGGAACAATGGCCCCTTGGTTCCCTGAGGATCCAAAATGTTACTGGGCTCCTGTGGTTTCATGAGGGCCCACATGTCAAATGGCCCCTTGGTTCCACCAGTATCCAAAGTGTCCCAGTTTTCCTTTGCTTCCATGTGGCCCTGGAGTGTCACAATGACCCCTCTGGTTCCATGACTTCCAGAATGTCTTGGAGCTCCTCTGGTTCCACTGGGAGCTGCATGTCCAGTGTTCCCTCATCAGTGTGATGTTCTCACAACTCTTTTAGTTCCATGAGGCTCTGCAGTGTCACAGCTGGTACTTGACTCCATGAGCTTCCAAAACATCCCAGGGTTTTGTTTGGCTCCAGGAGGCCCTGTAGTGTCACAATGGCCCCTTGTTTTCATGAGTTTCCACAGTGTCCCAGGAATCATTTTCTCCATGAGGCTATGGACTATTATTATGGAGCCCTGATTCCCTGCAGCCATGCTGTGTCATAATGGCATCTTGGTTCCATGAGATCCTGCAGTGTCCCAGAATTCCTTCTGTAACATGAGACCCTGCAGTGTCAGAGGTGCCCCTTGATTCCATGATATTTCACAGGGTTCCTCTGATTCCATGAGGCCCCCCATGTCACAATGGCCCCAAAAGCTTCAAAAAAGTACCTTGATGCCATGAGATACCACAGTGTCAGAGTGAGCCCTTAATTCCATGAGGTTTCAAAGTGTCACAATGATCTCTTTCGCTCCAGAAGGCCCTGCAGAGTCACAATGGCCCCTTGATTCCATGAGGTTCCCCAGTGTCACAATGGTCCCTTTAGCTCCGTGTGGCTCTTTGACATCCCGTGACCTCCCGGCTCTTGAGGAGCCCTGAGAACTTCCCCAGGGGGAAGGGCCGGATCCTGCCCTGGGATGGGGCAACCCCGGCTGGACGGACACACTGGGAATGAGAGGCTGGGAAGCAGTGCCGGGAAAGGGCCCTGGGGGTGCTGGTGGGTGCCAGTTGGCCCTGAGTCAGCAGTGCCCTGGCAGCCAGGAGGGCCAAGCCTGTGCTGGGGGCATCAGGGAGGGGATTGTCCCGCTCTGCTCTGCCCTGGGGCGGCCTCACCTGCAAGATTGGGGCAATTTGGGGGGACACAATGGAAGAGAGAGATTGAGCCATTGGAGAGAGTCCAAAGGAGGCTACGAGGATAGGGAAGGGCCTGGAGGGGAAGGGGTGTGAGGACACTGAGGGCACTTGGGGTGTTCAGCTGGAGAAGAAGAGACTGAGGAGAGACCTCACTGCAGTCACAACTTCCTGGGGAGGGGCAAAGGAGGGACAGACCCTGAGCTCTGCTCTGGGGGACCAGGGACAGTTCTGAGGGAATGGCCTGGAGTTGTGTCAGGTCAGGGTTAGGTTGGATCTTAGAAAAATGTTCTTGCCCCAGAGGGTGGTTGGGCACTGAACAGGCTCCCCAGGGCAGTGGGCACAGCTCCAAGGCTGACAGGGCTCAAGAAGTGTTTGGATGATCCTCTCTGGCTCATGGTGTGAGCCTTGGGGATGGTTCTGTGAAGGGTTGTGGTGGTTTTAATCTAGGCCTTCCTTGGTGACCAGTTTGTAACCAATAAGTGGCCCTGTTCCCAGTATTCCATATGATTTTTACATAAACCAGGGTATAAATAAGAAGGGAGGAGAGGACTTCGCTCTCTTCTCTTCCCATGAGTTTCAGGAGCAGTGGTCACTGCGTTGGTTTCGCTTATCTGGAGGTTGAGCTTGCAGCAACTGCTGGTCTTCCACGTGGGAGATTGGACAGTGCTGGCCATGTCTGCCAATCCTGCTTTTCTGAGGGATGGGATGAGATTTGTTTTGCTAATTATTTTGCTGGTTATTGGGGTTGGTTGTGTATGTCTGTATATCCTGATTTTTTCCCTTTTTGTCCTTTTTTCCCTTTCCCTTTCCCTTTGGGGAGTGTTTAGATTCCCTTCACTGTGTACATAGCATTTTAATTGTATATAACTGTAATATAGGTAAAATATATATTTTTATGTAACTAGTTTGATTTTGGTTCCTTCAATTTTTATAGGTTTTTTTTTTTTCCTTTTACTCTAAGAAAAGAAAGGAAGGAGAAGGGGTTGTTACTGTGAGTTCGGGCATTTGGCAGAGAGCCAAGTCCGAACCATCACAAGGGCTAAGGGTTGGACTGGATGATCCTTGTGGGTCCCTTCCAACTCAGCATATTCTGTGACTCTGTGATTATCAACCCTGTGTTCAGCACAAATCCAAAACACAGCCCTGCACTGGCCACGGGGAAGAAATTTAACTGGACTCCCCCTGGGAGCCGCACACCCATTATGGGCTCTCACAGAAACATCCCACAGTCCATTTGTCACCTGGAACCAGTGACTCTGAGTTCCTGCTTCCCCAGCCCCTGGGATGGTGTCCTTGTCTGCTCATTTCCTCCACACTCTCTTCTCAGTGATGGCATCTTAACCAGACAAACCCTTGGGAATAATTTATCTCGAAATCTTCATTTCTTTTGTGGTTAATTAGACAGATCTCTGAAGTGCATTCCAAGTGAATATGTTGTATTAATAAAACCAAGAGAAAAGATGTCTTTTTTGTGTTCTGTATACTTTTTCCTGGTTTTACATTGACATCAGCAGTCTCCAGACCATACTGATACTAAGCACTTCCTAATTCAGTTTGAATAGATACAAAAATGTGTATTTTCTGATATATACAGGTTTGTTGTACAGTGTGTATTTTGTGGTCTTGTGGTGACATCTTGTGGATTTGTGTGTCAATACAGGTTTAGTGGAAGGCCAAATATTTTGTGGTCTGAGGGTGACATCTTGTGAGTTTTTGAGACAATACAGGTTAGTTGTGAGTTTTGTGAATTTTGGGAGGTTTCGATCAAGAAGTAGTGTTTGAATTTGAAGAATAGATATTATTTGGCAATAAAAGAGTTGTGATTGTCAGTATATTACAGATGTAATCGTTTATCTTCATATTGGGAGTTAAAATGAAAAAAGAAACAAATGCTAAAACCCCTGAGGGATGTATATTAAAACATTGGAGAGATCTCAGACAAAGTCCCAGAGGGAGTCAAAGTAAAAAGACCTTTTTGAAATAGTGCCAGAATTGGTGCCCACTTTATATATCAGATGATGGTGAAAAATGGCCACAGCAAGGAAGTCTTAATTACAACACAATCTTGCAGCTTCTGTTGTTCTTTTCAAGGAAGCAGACATGGAATGAGGTGATGTGTGCAGATATGTTTTTCACTTGAAGGAATAAATCTGAGTGGCAGAAAAGTTGTGGTATTAATAGAGCCCCCCAGGATCCCCCTATGCCTACAGCAAAGGTCAGAGGGGTCTCAAGTTGGGGAAGAGAGAGAGTGATGAGGAAAGTATCCCAGACCCTCCTGAACTGCAGCCTCATTGTAGAGCACCAGAGCCAGCTGGGCAGGGACCTGGCAGCCCGCAGGAGTCGGGACGGGATTGGACAGATTCTGAAAGCACAGCAGGAAGCGTGGAATACCCAGAAGAGGGAGTGAGCAGCACACATTGGGGTCTAACCATGGGACAGAAAGCCAAGAGATAGCCTTAGGGTAGAACAAAAGCTAAAACTGAGACTGGTCACACAGTTGCTCCTCTGAGGTAGGTAATGACAACTGCAGGTCATCAGGCAAAAGGGAAAGTACCTTTTTCAGAAGTGATTTGAACAGCTGGAGAGAGAAAGCAAAACTGTTCAGGGAAAATCCTGAGAAGGTGGCTGAGAGATTTGAATTATTTGTGAAAAATCAGAATAGATTGGTCAGACATAGATTTGATACTCTCAGAACAGACAGAAATAGAGAAAGAGCTTGTAATAAAAGCAGCAAGAAATCATGTGGAATGACAGATTAAAACAAATGTTTTAAGGGGAGACACAGGTGAAATTTTTCCAGTAGGAAAACCGAACTGAGACCTGAAAATCCCTGAGAATTCTAAGTTATTGGATCAGTATAGAAGATTGGTCCAGGTGGGATTGTGAAGCCCTACACCCAAAGCAGTGAATTGGGCTGCCTTGTACAATGTAAGGCAAGGACGGGACGAGACCCCCACGGCATTCTTAGACAGACTTAGAGCTGCCATGAGAAAATACACTGCCCTGGATCCATCATTGTTTCAATATTATTAATATAAGAAATAAAGGGTCCTGTGGACAGGAGAGACACCAATGTGGTGTGTAGCAAAAGATGCTTTTTTTAAAGAGACAAAAGTTTAAATAGTGGTTTCAAACTGTAACACTTCATAACATGTGACTTTCTTGAGCAATGCTAAACAAGCCCTTTATTGCACATGTGTGATAGAGCACTTTATGGACTACAACACCCAGGATACCTTTCTGGCCCCCTTCCTGTAACCCAAAACACCACTTCTCCCCTGTCTTTATTACAACAAGATACAGAACAGTGCAATTTGAAATCCTTTAGTTAACTACTTTTTAACAGAACATTTTTCATTTGACATAGTAACCTTATTACTTGTATTACATTTATGGACTTGCAAATTGCAGCAAGTCTTTACTTAAACCTCATTTACCTAAGGGATTCCTGCAATTGGTAGAACAAACTTTATTGAACAAAATCCTTATTTACCCAAGGGTCTCATACAACAGGGTAGAACAAAAACTTTATTATCTCAGGGTCTATATATAAATGGGAAAAACTTACTTTTAGTTCAAGAAAAAAGGGTGAGGGGAGGACATCTTGTTCTCAGCTGTCCCCTATTAGGGTGATGTGGCAGAGGTAGTGTTTGTTGTGTGAGTGTGCTTGTTCCAGGCATATGGCATAAGGTGCATTTTGGTTCACATACATTCATACATTCACACCATCTCTCTCTCACTCATTCTTAGGCGGCCGCCTCAATCTCTCCTCATCAATGCAAACCTGTAATCTGTATTTTGTCTTTATTTTTCAGCCACACATTTAATATTTTAAGTAGTAATTGGTCGTGAGCCTCTCAGTCCTGTTTTAAAGGGGAATTAGTATAAGGAATAGGCTTAGATAGGTTTAACAAACTTAAATGAGATCTGTTCTGATCCAGCACCTGCTTATGCACATGCATATTCTCTGGACTTTTCTTTAAAGATGCTTTGGGGCTCATTTAAATACAGAAAAACAAATTATTTTCCTTCTTTTAATTATCTTGATGTTTTCAAGTCTTCAACAATTAATTAGTGTTGTTTTGTAGTTTAGCTAAGGAGAAATATTTTAAAGTGGACATCAAAAAAAAAATATATTTTTTCTGTGAAAGGGAGTGATTTACACAGAGCCTTGGGATGCAAGAGGGTCAGGGTGCAAAGGATTTGGACACAAAGATAAGGGGGAAACAGAGATTAGTAGCACTTAATTATTGACCAACTTTAACAGTTATCAAGTGATTCAATAGCATTTGCTACAATTTTCACAGTGACTGAGTTAGAGATTCAAGATAACAACACTCACACCACAGTCAATTTACACCCACACCCAGGCAGAGATGTGTGGACACATCAAGATCTGGGTGTGTAAAGGTCCCTCTCCAAAATTCTCCTGGTTGTCAGTGAAACACCCCCACACATCCCTTTGTGTTTCCCAACAGACAAGGTTCCCTGAGGCCCTGCAGGGTCACAATGGCCCCTTCATTCCATGAGTTTCCTTGGCTGCAGCATCAAAGGGATGGCTGAGGGTTATCAAGCATTGGAACAGAATGTCCAGGGAAGTGGCTGAGTCATAACAGAATTGTTAAGGTTGGAAAAGACCTCTGAGATCAACCATTGACCCAACACTGGCTTCTTCACCACTGAACCGTGTCCCCAAGTGCCACAGCTCAGTGTTTTCTGAACACTCCCAGGGATGGTGACTTTAAGACCCCAGGTTTGAACTACGAGCTCATCAAAGTGGTTTTACTTTAAAAATAGAGAAGGCATCAAAAATATCCACCCTATAGATATTTGAAAAAGGACTTCAGTTCTTTAAGTACCTTGAGAGAGCACAATGGAAAAGATGCAACAAACTTTTGACCTCTCAGGAGGTCAAAAAACACACTTTTAATGGTAAACTTCAGAAAAGAAGGCAAAAGGTGAAAGGGTAACATTCCACCAGAATAGAGCATTCCCCAAAGCACTGACTGAGCACAGGCCAAGCCAGACAAGTCAGCAAAAACCCAACCCATCCTGTTTTAAGTTTCCTAAAATATTAAGGGAGATTGAGAGAATAAGAAAAAGTAAGGAAAGAGAGAGAAGTGCAGCTCCCACCCGCAGTCTGGTGCCAGTGCAGCTTCCCTGTGCCCAGATGGAGGGTCTGACCACGTGATGGCCGCACGGGGCTCCTTTGATTTGCTCTGCCCCCTGTGCCCACCCTCCAGGGGTGTACAAGGTTCGCAAGGATACATGTCCGGAATAAGGACAAGTACAACAGTCATTCAAACACTAAAAATATCTTTTATTGCAGTGAGAGTTAAAAAAGAAAAAAATTAGCAAAGAGAAGCAAAAGTTAAAAAGAATACAAAAAACCCCTACTTTATCTATTGACATTCATACAATACCTCTGTTAAAGTATTAGTTAGTACAAGGGGAATTAAAGCAATATAATATTAGCTAGTAAAAAGGGAATTAAAGGGATACAAGAAAAAGGATATAAAGTGTTTTTTCCCCATTGCTTCCTATCAATAAACTGTGCTCACCTGCACAGACATATCAGGGCTACCAGGATCTGCAGGGGCTATTCAGCACTCATGCTTAACAGGCATCCTCGTGGAGGAGCACAGTGTGGATGGAAGGATGAGCATCGCTCAACCCCGCAGTGCTGACACCCCATTCCATCAGCTCTACATTACACTACGTAGGGCCAGGATGCAGCAGAAGGTGGTGCTTGAGTGGCACCAAACAGCGCCCGTTCATCACCTCATGGCAACAGTCTGGGCGTGCCCCACTGTAGGGCAAGGGGCCAACGACCCCTGCCCACATCATCTTCTTCTCCTTCCCCTTCCTCAGCCCTATGTAGGACCTCTACCATTGTGTTTCAAGGGGATTTGTATCTCTCTTGCAGAGTGGAGCCAAGCCAAGGAGGAACTCAGCTATGATAATAAGAGATATCTAGTTGACTTTGCTAAAAGTACAATGGGCCTTACAGTCAACTTGTGCAATAAAGTTACACTGTACAATACTCTGGCTGGTTTCACATACAAATACAATAACCTTCTCACCCCTCTATGCTCCATTGATCATCCAAATCAAAAGTACCCCCTTACAGAAGGGTATTATTTGTGGGTATAGGAGTATTGTTTGGTTGTTTTATTTGTTTTCTTTCATTGTTTCTGCCAATACACACATACCTTTTAATAAAGGGCTGTTATTTTTCCTTTTCCATAATTTTTTTCCTCCAATCAGAGCCTCTTAATTTCAGATTTATAATTGCTTAGAGGGAAGACTTTGGGTCTTTTCTCATAACTCATCCTCAGCAAAACATCTGTGTCTCATTTAAACTGGGACACCCAGTTATATAGAGACCCTCAGATTAATAAAGTTTTTTCTCTACCCGGTTGCACTCAATCCTTAGGTAAATAAAGTTATTGTTAGTTATTGTTTAATAAAGTTTTTGTTTTTTACGCAGTTGCACTAAAACCCTTAGGAAAATAAAGTTTAAGATTCTTACCAAGTCACCCCCAAGACCCTAAAAGAAAGTCTTAAGCAAATCCTGGCTGCAATTTGCAGGCCCATAAAGGTAATGCAGTTAATCAAGTTACTTTGTTAAATGAGAAATGTTATATTATAAAATAGTTAAATAAAAAGTTTCAGAATTGCACTGTTCTGCATCTTGTTGTAATAAAAAGGGGGGAGATGCAGCGTTTGGGGTTTCAGAAGTGCCAGCAGAGTATTCTGGGAAACGAAGTCTGCGGGACCCCGGTGCACATGAGCAGTGAAGACCCTTGGCAGGATTGGTTGAGAGGGTTACCTGTTGGGACGTGTTACAATTCAAAACTGCTCCTTAAGCCTTTGTTCTCTCTCAATAAAGCATTCTGTTACACACCATATTGGTATCTCTTGGTCCATGCAGACTACTTATATATTATACTAATAATATTACAACAGTTCTTTCCACATCTCAGCTTTGGGAAAGGTTGAAGAAGGTCGGGAAAGGTGTTAACAGGGTGGTTTTACCTGAGGTGTTAAACATGGGAGCGGGTCTATCTTCCCAATTCCCAAGAGAAGAGATGGCAGAAAGCTGCCCTGCAGGTTGTTTTTTAGGAACAGGAAAAGAGACCGAGGGTAAGGGGTTTCTTTCCTGGAGGGCAGGGCTGTCGTTCACTTGCAGGAGCTCCATGCTGAAATTGTTAGTCTGACTGCCAGATTTGAATGTGGACAAAGATTCCTGCCAGACAGAAGGTGCCAGGACAGAAAGGTCTTGCAATCCATGCAGTGCCCATAGTGGCCCAACAACTGCACATGAAAGACATAAGGGCCTTCTATCCTGGGGGGAAGGGCAGTCATTCACTTGCAGGAGCCTGAACTGTAATTGCCAGTCCGACTCAAAACATTGAATACGGATGAAGATTCCTTCCAGACAAAAGGTGCCAGGACAGAACACTCTTGCTGCCCATGGAATACCAACAGTGACCCTCTAACTGAGCATGAGAGACCAGGGGAAGGGTTTTCTTTCCTTAGTGGAGTCGCTGTTGTTTGCTTTTCAGAGCCCTGCACTGTACTTGCTGGTGAGAGTCCCAGAATTGAATATGGTCAAATATTCTTCCCAGACAAAAGGTGGCAAAACAGAAAGCTCTTGCTGCCCATGGAGTGCCCAGGGTGGCCCACCAACTGCATCTGAAAGTCAAAGGTTACAGGCTTTCTTTCCTGGGGGAAAGGCTGTGACATCACAAAGGGGCAATGGCAGATGGGTGGGCCTGCACTGTGACATTCTGTGACGTTGTTTCTTTGGTTTCCAGGGGCTGTTCTGGAATGAAGAGGACAGGCCACGACATCATAATGGGGCCATGGCACATGGATTGGGCTGCACTCTGGGGTGTGAGGCATTGATTTTTTGGTTGCCAGGGGCCGTTCTGGAATGGAGAGGGTAGGCCATGACATCACAAAGGGGCCCATGGCACATGGGTGGGGCTTCACTTTGGGGTTGTAGGGTGTTGGTTCTTTGGTTGCCAAGGGCTATTCTGGAATGGAGAGGATGGGCTGTGACATCACAAATGGGCTTTAAGCACATGGGTTGGTGTAGTGGGTTGACCCTGGCTGGATTTCAAACACCCACTAAAAGCCACTACCTCCTGCCATGATTCAGCTTAAGCAAGGAATTTTTTTTCTATCCCTTCCCCCTTGGTCCTAGGAGCCATTAAGAGCTATCAGATAAGTACTTAGGTGAACAAAAAGACCTCACTCCCTCACTAATGGGCCAGAACTTAGTCTCCTAGGAAACGGGGCAGATAAGGAACTGCACTTTTTTTTCTTTCTCTCGTCTCCTGGGCAACAGGGGAGGATGAATTTTGGTGGGCTGGGCGGTGGCTGGCACTCAGGTCAGGAGGAGAGGATGGTGTGCCTGTGGGTTTGGGACCTGCTTTGCCAGTTGTGGACGTTGCCTGGTTTTTTCCTTTCTTTCCTTGTCGGAGCGGAAGTTTGCTGCTGTTGCTCTGGTCGGCCCTTGCTAGCCGTGACAAGTTCTGCATCTCCAGTGACCCCACAGCGCCACCTGGTGACTGCTATAGGACATTACAAATCCTGCTTCTCCAGTGACCCAACGGCACCGCCTATTGACTGAGGTTGGAATTGCACCAAAGGGCTAAAATTTGAACGGTTTCCTTTTCCCTTTGCCTGTTTATCAGTTTGTTTTTGAAGGGGATTATTTGTGGGTATAGGAGTATTGCTTGTTTGTTTTACTTAGTTTTTTTTCATGTTTCTGTTAATACACACATACTTTTTAATAAAGGATTGTTATTTTTCCTTTTCCATAATTTGATTTCCTTCAATTGGAGCCTCCCAAATTTGGATTTATAATTGCTTAGAGAGAGAAGTTTGGGTCTTTGCTCCTAACTCTTCCTCAATAAAAAGACCCTTGTCTCATTTAAACTGGGACACCTCACCTTCCTCTGCAAATCCACAGAGCTGAGAAATAAAACAGCTGAGGATTCCTGAGTAGAGATAAGGGTTGGGAGAAAGTTGCTTACTAATGGGAAAACCAGACTCAAAGTAGGGATAGTACCTAAATTTATTCCTAACAGAATAAAAGCCAAAGAGTGAGAAATAAAACAGTCTTAAAAACACCTTCCCCCCACCCTTCCTTCCTTCTCAGCTCTCCCTCCTCACCCCCAGCAGTGCAGGGGGACAGGGAAGGGGGTTGCAGTCAGGTGTTGTTTGAGTCCATGCCTCGGGCAGCAGCTCTTCCCTTTCTGCTGTCTTGTGGGTTACTCTTTCCTGTGGTGCAGGGGTGTCTCTGCACCCTGATGCTCCCCCAGGGGCTGCAGGGGCCTCAGCTCTGAGTCCTTCCCCTGCTCCTGTGGGGTCCCTCCTGCCCCTCCTTCTGCACTCACCTTGGTGTCTGTGTTGTTATCCCATGTTCTCACTCTGCTCTTCCCAGGCTGAATTTTTCCTGTGCAACTCTCCTCTCTTCTGAAATATGTTATCCCAGAGGTGTTACTGTCACTCCTAAGTGGCTCAGCCTTGGCCAGTGGCAGGAACTCCATCCTGGAGCAGCTGGCATTGGCTCCATGGGACAGGGGAAGCTTCTGGCAGATTCTAACAGAAGCCACCCCTGTAGCCCCCCTGTTACCAAAACCCAGCCACAGAAACCCCCTGTCTTGTGCAGCTCTTTCTCCAAACCAAGCAGGTGGGAGTTGGTGCCAAGGAGCTGAAACCTGCAGGTCCAGCCTTTAGTGGAGGAAGCTCAGATTGACCCAAGGCTGCTTTGAGTCCCAGGGCTTGGATGAGGGAAGGATGGGGTGGGGATTGCTTGCGATCAATATTGACTGGGGATTGCTGATATCAATATAAAAACAGGTAAAAAGTAAGTAGGTCACAAAAAAGACATCTTTATTTGTCGTTTTATTAATAAAATATATTCTCTTGGAATACAGTTCTGAGATCTGTCTAATTAACCACAGAATAATTGCAGACTTAGAAGGGGGGCTTGTCTGGTTAAGATGCCATCCCTGAAAGTGTGGAGGAATGAGCAGACAAGGACACCATCCCTGGGGCTGGGGAAGCAGGAACTCAGAGTCACTGGTTCCAGGTGGCAAATGGACTGTGGGATGTTTGTGTGAGAGCCCATAATGGGTGTGCTGCTTTCAGGGGGAGTCCAGTTAAATTTCTTCCCCGTGGCCAGTGCAGGGCTGTGTTTTGGATTTGTGCTGAACACAGGGTTGATAATCACAGAGTCACAGAATGTGCTGAGTTGGAAGGGACCCCCAAGGATCATCCAGTCCCACCCTTAGCCCTGCACAGGACCATCCCCAAGGCTCACACCAAATACTCCTTAAGCTGTTTCAGCCTTGGTGCTGTGCCCACTGCCCTGGAGAGCCTGTTCAGTGTCCACCCACCCTCTGGGGGGAGAACCTTTTTCCAAGATCCAGCCTAACCCTGCCCTGACACAACTCCAGGCCATTCCCTCAGTCCTGTCTCTGGTCCCCCCAGAGTAGAGCTCAGGACCTGCCCCTCCTCTGCCCCTGCCCTCACTGCAGTGAGGTCTCCCCTCAGTCTCCTCTTCTCCAGATGAACACACCAAGTGCCCTCAGTGTCCTCACACACCTTCCCCTCCAGGCCCTTCCCTATCCTCTTGGCCTCCTTTGGACTCTCTCCAATGGCTCAATCTCTCCTTTCCATTGTGTCCCCCCCCAAAACTGCCCCAATCTTGCAGGTGAGGCCGCCCCAGGGCAGAGCAGAGCAGGACAATCCCCTCCCTGATGCCCCCAGCACAGGCTTGGCCCTCCTGGCTGCCAGGGCACTGCTGACTCAGGGCCAACTGGCACCCACCAGCACCCCCAGGGCCCTTTCCCGGCACTGCTTCCCAGCCTCTCATTCCCAGTGTGTCCGTCCAGCCGGGGTCGCCCCATCCCAAAGCAGGATCCAGCCCTTCCCCCTGGGGAAGTTCTCAGGGCTCCTCAAGAGCCAGGAGGTCACGGGATGTGCAAAGAGCCACACAGAGCTAAAGGGACCATTGTGAGACTGGGGAACCTCATGGAAACAAGGGGTCATTGTGACACTCCAGGGCCTCATGAAAGCAAAGGACAACTGGGACACTGTGGATACTCATGGAATAAAGGGGCTATTTGACATGCGGGCCCTCATGAAAGCACAGAAACCCAGAAACATTTTGGAACCTCAGGGAACCAAAGGGCCATTGTTCCACTGTGGAACCTCAGAGAAACAAGGGCCCAGTCTGACAAGACAGGGCCTCATAGAGCCATAGGAATCTAGGGACACTGTGGAACCTCCTGGAATGAAGGAGCCACTGTGACACTGAGGAGCCTCATGGAATCAAAGGAATCCTGGGCAAGTGCAGAAACAAAGGAAGCAAGTGGTTCTCTGACTCCAAGTCACAAGACTCGGCCAAAGTCTGCTCCTCTCCACTCTGCTCTCTTCTATAGCCCTTCCCCTGGGGAGGTGAGACCTCCCATTCCATGGGCACCACAGCCCTAGGCTGACACTGCTTTCCACACCCATGCCCAACTCTTCCTCTTTGAGAGCAGCAGATGCAGATGAGCCTCCCTGCTGTCAACCAGCCTGGCAACTTTGCTCTAAAGGCCTGTGTCCCAAGGTGTGTCTGCACCAAGACCCTGCAGAAACCTCTTGGACTCTTTGCATACTGTTGTGGTGCCCTCCCAGTGAATTACAGCTGGGTTTTCAAAGGGTTTTCGAAGCCAACTTGAATGGGCTCCTTCTCTCACTCCACAATGTCACCCAAACCTTCTCTGAGACTCACCCACAAAAGTTAACCCTAGAGTACCTCCACAGGACAGCCCTGGAACCTCCCCTGACACTACAGGCCCCTGTTTGGCTCTTCAGTCCAGGGTCAGCTGCCCTGAATGAGCTTCACAATTGAAGACGTGTCCACGAGACAACTGCCATTGTACTCTGAGCACATGTAGAAAATACCCCAATAAAGAACAGGAGAGAGACCTCTCTCCCTGGGCCACCTGACTCCGTTTGGTCACCTGAGAACCTCCAGGGGCTGCCCTGCAAAGAAGAAACAGTGACAGGTTCCCCTGTCCTACATGTGGGCACCTTCTGCCACTTCAGTTGGCCAAAGCAATGTCCCAGCAGCCTCCAAGAAGATCCCACAGCTGCTGCCCTGTCCCTGGGAACTGCTCCATTGGAGCCTGCAGTTCCCAGCAGGAATCTCGGTCCCCTCTGGCCCCTCAGAAGGAACCAGGGCTTTGTGTCCCAGCAGGTCCCTCCTGGTTTCGCTCTCCATTCATTGTCAGGGGAGCTGGGACAAGGAGTCACCTGCAGGTGCCTGTTTTGTGCCCACTGAAGTGGGGCAGGAGGAATCCCAGCCCATGGGGGTTGTGGAGGGAGCTGAGTGTCCTTCTGGCCCCAGGTCTGCAGAGCCACAAGGAGACACCTCTGTTGACTCAGCTGAGTCCCTTCCCTCAGGGCAGGGCAAGGAGGGGATGGGACATGAAAAGGGGCCTCTTGGAATTATCTCTGTGTCTGTTTGGAGAAATGACACTGCTGAAAGAAGTGTCTGTGGCCAGCTGAGAGAAGAACATCATTCTTTTCTTTCAGCTGTGTGCCAGCAGGTTCCCCTGGAGCCCCAGGGACACGTGGAGGGAGCCCAGAGGGGCAGAGAAAGGGCTGCCTGGGGCTGTTGCTGTGCTGCTGAGCTGGGCCGGGCTCCTGGCACACAGGGAGCTCCTGGCAACCAAGAAGAGCTTCAAAGAGATGGCTCTTGAGCAGCTTCTTCAATCTTCTCTCAGTACTTCAGGATGATGGACTTGTCTAAACACACTGTGGGGCTCATTAAAGACAGAAAAACAATTTCTTTCTCTTCCTTTTATTGTCTTCATGTCTTGAAGACTTCAACAAATAATTGGAGTTTCTTTCTAGTTTAGCTGAGGAGGGAGATTTCTAAGTGGACCTCACAAAAAATACCTTTTTTTTTATAAAAGGGAATGATCTACACAGAGCCTTGGGTGTAAGAGGGTCAGGGTTCAAAGGATTTGGACACAAAGATAATAAGGGGGCAAAGGAGATTAGCAGGACTTAATTATTGACCAATTTAACAGTTATTAAGTGATTCAATAGCATTTGCTACAATTTTGTACAGTGACTGAATTATAGATTCCCAATAACAACACTCATAGGACAGACAATTCACACCCACATCCAGGCAGAGATGTGTGGTCACATCAAGATCTGGGTTTGGAAAGGTCCCTCTACAAAATTCTCCTGGTTGTCAGTGAAACACCCCCACACATCCCTTTGTGTTTCCCAACAGACAAGGTTCCACCAGGCCCTGCAGGGTCACAATGGCCCCTTCATTCCATGAGTTTCCACAGTGTCCCAATGGCCCCTGGACTCCACATGGCCCTGCAGTGTACACACAGAGCCTTTGATTGCAGGAGATTGTGCAGGACGAGTCCTGGGACAACAAAGTGACCTCCCGGCTCTTGAGGAGGGGAGACCTCACTGCAGTCACAACTCCCTGGGCAGGGGCAGAGGAGGGGCAGGCCCTGAGCTCTGCTCTGGGGGGACCAGGGACAGCACTGAGGGAATGGCCTGGAGTTGTGTCAGGCCAGGGTTAGGTTGGATCTTGGGAAAAGGTTCTTCCCCCAGAGGGTGGACAAGGATGTGACAGAGAAGCTGGTAACTGGCCTGGACATTTGGGAGGAGCAATCAGTCCCTTCATACCAGAGCAGTCCAGTCCCCTTTCCTGCAAGCAGCTTCTCCTAACAGAGCCCTTCTTGGGCTGTATGTGTGGAGATTCCTGACTTGTCTGGGGATGCCCTCCAAGGACACTCCTCAAGGTTGAACAAAAGAAATCTCTCCACGACTGTTGGTCTGGGTGAGTGACATTGGATCTCTATGTAATAATTATTTCTTTTTGCTGGTTTTAACATAATTGTTTGAAGAACTGCCTCAGTATACTGCACTATCCTATCTTATAATGCACTACCAGTAGTTTTAGCCTTTCTAGTGTGTAGTAAATAATTCTGATTAAGATCTTTTGTCTGATCATTTGTAAGAAGAAACGATTCATTTTTTATAAATATTATTCTTTTGCCAATCATTAAAACCTGTGGGACAAAAGTGGTTCAATCACACTTCTGGAATTCCTGAAATATAATTTGTTGACAAAATCTGAAGCCAAGATTGGATCTCTTCTTCCTTGAGGCTCCACAGTGTGACAATGGCTCCTTGATTCCATGAGTTTGCACTGTTTACAGCTTTCCTTGGCTCCATAAGGTTCTGCAGTGTGACAATGGTCCACTGATTCCATCATTTTCCCCAGTGTCACAAGGGTCACTTGATCCCATGAGGTTCCACAGTGTCCCAATGGTCCCTTTGACTCCATAAGGCCTTGCAGAATCAGAATGGCCCCTGGATTCTGTGAGGTTCCACAGTGTCCTAATGGCCCCTTGATTCCATGAGATTCCACAATGTCTTGTTGGTTCCCTTTGGTTCCAAAAAGTTCTGTGATGTCACAGTGGCCCCTTGATTCCCTGACATTCCACAAAGTCCCGGAGTCCTTTTGATCCCATGAGGTTCCGCAGTGTCACCTGTTCCCTTTGGTTCCAGGAGGCCCCAGTGGATTCCAACGGCCCCTGGATTCCAGCAGATTCCACAGTGTCCTGGGGATCCCTTGTCTCCCTGAGTTTTGGCATTGTCCAGGGTCCTTTTGTTCCCATGAGGTTCCTTTGTTTCTATCAGGCCCTGCCATGTCCCAGACTCCCTTTGGTTCCAGGAGGGGCTGCAGGGTCCCAATGTGCTCTTTCTTCCATGAGGTTCCGCCATGTCCCAGGGTTCCTTTGGTTCCATGGGGTTCCACAGTGCCCAAACTGCCTTGTTCTTCTCCTTCCAACATTGGTGGGCCCAGTGTGTCCCTGCCTGGGATGGAGCACGATTGTGTTTGTGCAGGAATGGATCCATGGCCATCCTGCCCACTGCGCCAATGGAATGCTGCAAACACAGCACTGCAGGCCCCACCCTGGAGGCAGGAACAGTCTGGGAACTCCAGGCCTGCTCCCATTCCCAAGAGCCAGGCGGGCTCACCAAGAGCACAAGGCATTGAATGCAGCCCCTGCAGCTCTCTGGCATTGCTGGGGACAAAGGCAGGAACTCAGAGGAGCTCTGCAGAGCCCTGACAGTGCCACTGCAATCACAAGCTGCATTGCCCGGCTCAACACTCAGCACAGCCAAGGCCACAACACTTCCTGAAAGGTGTCCCTTCTGGGGAGGGCCAGGGGGACAAACCCCTCCATCTGTGTGTTTAGCTTTTCATTTCCTTCACTGTTTTGTGCTCCCAACACACATACCCCGCAGTCTGGGCAGAGTCTGGCCCCCAAAGAACACAAGACCTGACTCTTTGTGGCTCTCGCTGCAGGGGCTGGAACTTGGGCCACAATCGGTGCCAGGGGCAGGGAGGTCCCTCCCCACAGAAATTTCTTGGCAATGGAGTTAATAGGAAAAAAAGAGAGGCTGTAGGGATCTATGTCAGGGCATGGCTTGAGAAGTGTCTTGAGCATCCTCCTGTTTAACATGACCAGCTTTTTCATCCCATTTTCATTCTGTTTTCTCACACCCATCCCTTCACAAACCACTGTGATCCCACCATTTCCCTTCCTTTGGTTCTTCCCTAGAGATCCCACGACAAGTCTTGCACAGTCCCCAAATGTGATTTCTTGTTGCCCATCAAAGTCTCAGACCCCAAACAGATTCCCCCATCTTCAACTGGCAAGATCATCCTGGCAGGCTCCGCCATTAGCCAATTTGGTGAAACTCTCACACAGAGATGTTGGAACTTTATTTGAATTGAGTTTTTACCTTTTTACAATGGCTTCTCCAAAAACATGGTAAGTCATGTCCCAGAAACAGAAATTCTTTGGAGAAGGAGTCTGTGATATTGGGCTCAAAGAATCACAGAATGGTTTGGCTTGGAAGGGAGATAAAAGCTCATGTGGTCCAAGCCCCTGGACATGGAGAGTGACATCTTCACTAATTCAGACTGCTCAAAGTTCCTGACTTTGGACAAATCCAAGGATGGGACATCCTCTTCTGCTGCAGTTCTTGCCAGCCCCATTGGAAAGTATTTCTTCATTTTATCCAATATAAACTCCTCTATTTCAGTTTAAAGCCATTGCCCTGTCTTCTGGCACTACAGGCCTTGGTAAAACGTATCCCTGTGACTCTCTTAGACTATGAGCACCATCTGTTCATCTGCAGACACCTTGGAGAGTGCTCACAGATGTCCCAGGGAGGCCTCTGGAGGTCTCAAACACACGACCACTCTACAGGGGTAAAGGAGTCGTGTGTTCAGTGGTGTGCAGACAGAGGACAGCAGAGAAGAACGTCGGGAGTGCTTGAAGAGTCACTTCAGAGAGGGAGGATGCTTAAGTGGTAGCAGGAAACAGCAGGAGAAAGGAAGAAATAATGTCAAGTGCAGCTGGAGAGGTCAAGGATGGAATGAGGTGAAAAGAATTTCACTCTGAGGGCAGTGCTATGGTGCAACACATCAGCCAGGAGGAGTCTGGATGAGCCCAAAGCTTTGTGTGTGCAGGAAGAGCCAGGGAGGACGCAGAGATGTCAGTGCAGGAAGGGGCCAGCCAGGTGGGGCAGCCGGGGGGATGACGACAGCCTGCAGGGAAAGGGGCAGGGCATGGACACCCTAGGACAGCCTGGGCTGCACAGCAGAGAGGCCTGTGCAGAAGCTGAAAGGCCCTGACACAGCCACCTTCTGCAGGCCTTTGGCCATGGCTGCTGGCTGTGCCCCTGATGCCAGGAGGAGACAAGTGGCCCTTGCAGCCCTGGGGCCTCCTGGCCTCCTTGTCCCTGCTCAGCAGCCTGGCAGGTGCTACCCCATGGTCCTGCCCTTGGCACTGCACATCCCACATCCCAGTGCCCCAGGAAGAGCCCTGAGCAATGAGGCAGGGACAGGATCTGCCTTGCCAGGGGCTGGGGGTCAGGCCTTGGTCCTTTGGATAATGGAAACAAGTCAATGCTTCTTCAGCATCAGAGCCACCTTTGCCTTGCTTGTCCATCCTTGTCATCCCTGTCTGAAGTTTTCTGCTCGAACTGGAACCTGGGGACACGTTCTCAGTTGTGTCCCTCAGTGAGACTCATTAGCACTGCAAGAAACTTTGGTGTTTCAATCTCACTTTGATTTCTTGAGAAGTTGTTTGAACTTGTTCTCAGGGACTGAGTCTCATGTAAATAACCCCAAAGCCCCCAAGGGTGATGAAATGCCTGGGGCTGTTGCTGTGCTGCTGAGCTGGGCTGGGCTCCTGGCACACAGGGAGCTCCTGGCAACCAAGAACAACTTCAAAGAGACAGCTCTGCCCAGGAGCAGCTCCTCTGCACAGCCCAGCAGGGCTGAGGGCACTGCCAGGGCAGCTCAGGGACACCAGCAGGGCACAGGCAGAGCCGAAAGGGGCTCAGCACTGACAGGAGGGCTGAGAGCTCCCTGCAGGAGGAATCCTGGCAGGGTTGCACATGGTGAGTCTGTGGCTGCAGGGCAGTGCAGGGGCAGCTCCTGGAGGCATCTGCTCAAGCTGGCCCAGCCCCAGCTGATGGGATGGCTGAGGAGGGGCTGTTTTGGGGCAGTTGGGAAGAGCTGTGAAGCCGGGGGTGCAGCCAGGGGTGCCCAGGGCTGTGGGGCAGAGCAGGGTCCTGCAGCCCAGGGCTCTGTGCTGGGCAGGGACTCTGCTGCCTGCCAGGGGCAGCTCTCGGCCGGCCCGGGGAGCTGCTCCCAGGGCTGGGGCAGGAGGGCTCCGGGCAAGGAGCAAACCTGGCAGGGCAGGGAGGATCTTTTCCTGTCTCGCTGTTGCAGGCTCAGACCTGCTCACAGCTCCATACCACTACAGGATATTTCATGGAGAATTTTTGGTACAGCTCAGAACAGACAGGGGCTCCAGGAAAGGTATTAGTCCTGCTGTGTGTTTCCTGCTCTAGGCATTGCAGCACAGACATTGTTCTCTCAGCTCAGGAGGCTTCACTGAAATTCCAACCCTTTTACTCTCCGAGGTGAATATTTCAGGCAGTGTCAGCAATGAGCCCAGGATCCTGGGCAGTGCTGAGCCTTCCCCTGGGGGTGGGCACTGTCCTGAGCCAGCCCTTGGCTTCCCTGCGGGAGGGCTCCTGTCCTGCTCTGTCCAGCACAGCTGCAGCTCTGGGCTGGCACAGGGGACACTGCACAGAGCTGCCCTTGGAAGGAACATTGTCTTGTTCTCAGCACTGCACAGGTATTTCTGGGTGTATTTTTCAATATTTATTTGTGTGAAATCAAAATGAATGCAGCACAAAGGACAGAGGAGGGCAGATGGGAAACAGGCTGAAGGACTCTGTATATCTCCTGGCTCTTCTTTCAATTACAGAGAGTTGAGCCCTTTTGTGTCTTGTCTTTTCTCAAGGCTCTTCACATTTTCAGCCATAAAAATGGGAATTTTTACTCCTAAAAAGAACATTCTGCAGATTCCCTGGTGGAATATATGTAACAGAGAAAAATTATTCTCAGGATATTGGAAGCCTCTATTCTGCATTCCACGCTCTTGTGAGCAGAGAGGTCAGAGATGGAGCTTTTCCCTTAAAGGTGAGTTACATCTGACACCCGTGTGATCATGAGAGCTGTCACAAACCAGCTCCATGTCCCCTGGGCAGCAGAGCAAAGCTGAGCCCTTGGCAGCACATGGGCAGAGCTCCTGCTGCTCACACCACTCTGAGTCAGAATTAGGGAAATGCAATTGATTTGGGGGGATTACTATGAAAGATGGAATATCTCTGCTGAGAGGGGTCTCTCTTAATTGATCCCTATCTTTTCCTTTTCTGAACACACTCGGTGCTAAGGAACAGCAAATGCCCAACAGCAGCTCCATGGCCCAATTCCTACTCCTGGCATTCTCAAACAGGCGGGAGCTGCAGCTGCTGCACTTCTGGCTCTTCCTGGGCATCTCCCTGGCTGCCCTCCTGGGCAACGGCCTCATCCTCAGCGCCGTAGCCTGCGACCAGCACCTGCACACCCCCAGGGACTTCTTCCTGCTGCACCTCTCCCTCACAGACCTGGGCTCCATCTGCACCACTGTGCCCAAAGCCATGCACAACTCCCTCTGGAACACCACAACCATCTCCTACACAGGATGTGCTGCACAGGCCTTTTTCTTTGTCTTCGTCATCTCAACAGAATTTTGCCTCCTCACTGTCATGTGCTATGACCGCTACGTTGCCATCTGCCAACCCCTGCACTACGGGACCCTCCTGGGCAGCAGAGCTTGTGCCCACATGGCAGCAGCTGCCTGGGCCTCTGGGTTTCTCAATGCTCTGCTGCACACAACCAATATATTTTCCCTGCCCCTGTGCCAGGGCAATGCCCTGGGCCAGTTCTTCTGTGAAATCCCACACATCCTCAAGCTCTCCTGCTCACACTCAGGCTACCTCAGGGAAATTTGGCTCATTGTGGTTAGTGGTTCTTTAGCACTTGGTTGTTTCATTTTCATGGTTTTCTCCTATGTGCAGATCTTCAGGGCTGTGCTGAGGATCCCCTCTGAGGAGGGACGGCACAAAGCCTTTTCCACGTGCTTCCCTCACCTGGCTGTGGTCTCCCTCTTTATCAGCACTGGTATATTTACCTACCTGAAGCTCCCCTCCATCTCCTCCCCATCCCTGGATCTGTCTCTGTCAGTTCTGTACTCGGTGGTGCCTCCAGCACTGAACCCCCTCATCTACAGCCTGAGGAACCAGGAGCTCAAGGATGCCATAAGGAAAACGATGACTGGATATTTTTCAGGAGCAAAAAACGGCATGTTTTCTTTTGCAGTGTAACATATTTTTGGACAAGCCTGCCTTTTAATACTACTGATAGTAGTGGAGGTCGGGGGCTTTCTTTTTTTTTCCCTCTGTTCTTGTCATTAACACTGATTTTTTTTTCTTCATTCCATATCTAATTCACTCTCTTCCTCTTTTTTTGACCCACAAAATGTATTAATCAGGAATCAGTCTCTGTGTGCATTTAAACAAAATAAAAGTTCATACAACAAGGTATTTGTCAAACTTCCTCCCTGTCATAGTTTGTACATGAGGAATCAGAATCTCTGAGAGTAAGAAACAACACAAATTCTTTTTCCCTGACCCTTCTTTCAAGAGCTGCCCTGAAGCTGGAGGGCATTTCCATGTTTGCAGATGTGGAGGGGAAAAGAGTCCCAGCCCTGCCAGGGAGCACCAGAACTGGGTCTTTCCAGAGCTGCTCTCTCTGCACTCCCCCCTCTCCTTTGCTGTCCGTGTCCAAGGCCTGAGTGCTCTGGCAGCTCAGTCACTGTCCTGCTGGGTGTCAGTGCTGGGACCACAGGCAGGGACAGGCCCTGGGCACTGCTGGCACAGGGCTGGGCTCTTTAACATAATTTCCATCAGGAAAGGGGATCCCTTGGGCAGGTCCTGAAGACTTTGCTCTTTTTAAGTGGTTGGTGTAAAGAACAAGGCAAGGAATAGACTCTCCAAAGTCTCCTGGCTTGGCTTGTTTCCCCATTCAGGTCGTGCAGGGAGAGAAGGACTCACTGTGGTCCTTCAGGGCCTGAGGGCTGGGTTAGATGCTGTGTGTTGGTGGCTGATGGGCAATGGAGATGACAAAGGATCTCCAGGTCACCTGCCTGGGGCTCTGCACCTTGTGCTGGCTCTGATGGCAGGGGAGGACTTGTGTGTAGGAAATGAGGAACTGCAGGAGAGCACAGAGGATCTGCAGGGACAGCCCATCCCATCCAGTCAGCAGTGACTGGAACCCTGGAGCAGAATCCTGCCCAGGGTGGAGTCACCCAGACAGAAAGTACTAAATCTTGCTGGGAAGTGGCAAAGAGAGCTCTGCAACCCCAAGGGACACAGCAGGTACAGAAAAACTCTTGCAAGTGGCTTCCCTTCTCCTCAGTGAACTTGCACTGGTCAATCAAGAGCAGCCCCCAAGCTATGTCCCAGCTCTGGAACAAGGCAGGGCCCCTGTGAGCACCCTCCATGGCCACACAGGAGCGTCTGTGGGAGATGCTCAGTGGCAGGGAGCACCATCAGCTGGCTCTGCCTCCCAGCTGGAGCAGCACAGCCCCACAGAGTCCCCCATGGCCCCGGGCCCCACAGCCCCCCTGCTCTGCAGAGCAGCACCCCCAGCTCGGGGGCTGTGGGGAGCACGGGCAGGGGCTGCAGGAAGGGCTGCTCAGGCCAGCACAGACGTGTTCCCCTGGGGAAAGGCTCTGTGGGGAGATGGGATGTGCCAGGAGAAGAGCAGGACAGCCTGGGGGAGCAGAGGGGCCATGCAAAGAGGCTGCCCTGGCCCTGGGGCAGCAGGAGCTGCCCGAGCTGATGATCTCCTGAGCACTGCACACACACAGGCCCTGGCCTGACCTCCATGGCCTCCATTTCTTGCTGCAGGGCCAGGCCTGACTGGGCTGCTCTGCTGGGCTGGGGCAGGGACAGGGACATGGGGGGACCAGGGAGGGGCTGGACTGGGCAGTACCAGGGAGGGAAAACCCCAGTGTGGAGCTGCAGGGTGTGAGTGTGCAGGGTGGTGGCTCTGCAGGGTCCTCACAAAACCAGCCCTCCTGGGAGGGATGGGAAGGAGCAGCAGAGCAGGGTCTGGTCTTTGCCATGTGCTGCACCCCCTGGGAAAGCTGCCCCAGGATGTTATAAGTTAGGATAAGAATTTAGACAACTCAATTCCAATTAAACATTGATAAATTTATTAAGCAAGCGATAATAAAGCAAAACAGCGCTGGGTGGCCTGGAGAGCAAGTGCCCTGCCAATGAAGTCAGTGTCTCTTTTTATACACGTTCGTGGTTGTTAAGTACACGTTAAGTGGTGTCTGGCATTGGCTTTTCGAATGTAAATTCGTTTGTTGCTTGAGTTCGGTGGCTGGGTAAGTGGTAGTCTGGTATTTGTCAGAGATGAAAAGGTGCAGTTCTTATCAGTTG
This sequence comes from Myiozetetes cayanensis, assembly GCF_022539395.1. Lineage (NCBI taxonomy): Eukaryota > Metazoa > Chordata > Aves > Passeriformes > Tyrannidae > Myiozetetes > Myiozetetes cayanensis. The sequence continues at coordinate 45,713 of NW_026087548.1, forward strand.
TGTATTGACACTTGCTTGATTAGCAAGCTGTCTGTGAAACTCCTCTTGTTTAATTACAACAAAAAGTTTCTGACTCCCTCATACACATAAGATTTTATGAAAAAAGTTAACCCTTCTATTACAATCCTTCATTTTTTTTTTTTTTAAATAATGGTAATAATTGTATTAAAAATACATGGTTTAAATGTTAGTTTTAAAATTAATAAAATAAGAGGTTGACAACAGAGTAATTAAATAAGGTACATAGTTAAACATAGATTAGTATTTAATGGGTTGATGATTATTAGTTATTTTTTGTGTTTGTTTTTGAAATGCTTAGTTTTAAATTATTGGTGGAGACCTAGAGGAAGCATAATTAAGGGTCAATTGTTTTGTTGTTTCGTTTTGTCCTTTTTTATTTTACGCGGTGTTAGTTTTAGTTCAGTTTATTGAGAGGCTTTGTTATATACTTACAGACCCACTCTCGTACATCTCTGCTTCCCTTTGCCTAACTCCGTGGCATGGAGCAGCAAGGTATTCTGTAATCTTCTCGGCAGCAGTCGTATTCTTCAGGGTTTATATGGCCTCTAAGTTTAAGATGTTTTGAAGGAGGAAAAAAAAAAAAAAAAACAAACACACTCCCGAAGTATTACAGACAAAGTATTTCAATCATTATTGTTTGGTTTTTTTTTTTTTTACTTTAAAGGGTAGAATAATTTTTTTCCTTAGGTAGCACTTTATAATGTGCTTCCACCAATAATTTTATAGGTGTATATACTTTATAGACATTTTTCATGTCCTTGGGAGTGATAGATGTATATTGACAAACTATTCATCCTTTATGATTTAAATGGGGATGTTTTAAACAGGGTATGCTTCTAGGTATTCCATGAAGTACAGGAATATCAGTTTTTATTTTACAACAGTGGGGCAGATGGATATAGGTTTCTATTATTCCAAAGATTGCCCCTAATTCGAGAGGAATTCTGTTTGGATGCCAAGGCACACAATGGGTTATTTGTAAAGTACATGGAGGAGGTATTTGGAATCCTTTGTACAGAAGGGGGGATACTTTCTTAGAAATTTTGAAATGAATCATTATTTATTCACCAGTCTTTTCCTTCTCAAGATTAATTTCAGATCGTCTGTAGTTCTCTCCGTAGTCCAATGGTCACTTGGGAGAGGTTCTGTCATTCGGGAGGGATGTGTCCGTCTTTGCTCTGCAGTAGGGATCGCAGTCTCCGTTGTGTGCAGTTCCTGGAATGGATTCTCTCAACAAGGGGTTAAAGATGTTTCCTTCCCAATTCCCAGGGTTTATCCTATGCATTTTGAAATTTAAGGGTGCTGTTTGGGCTAAGGTCCCCCTTTGCTTTCTTTCCAATTCTGTCACAGCTTCCTCGACTTTTATATTGAGTTCAATTAGGATTTAGAAAGTACGAATAGTCCCAGGCTGTAAATATGCTAGTATACAGGAATTAATATAATTAGTCTCAGTCACTACAGTGATCTGCTGACAGTCAGCAGCAGACTTTAACTCATAAATACAATTCTGTTTATTTGGGCTGCCACATTGTCTCTTTTCATTTTAACAACATGGGTTTCAGTATAAAATCAACACTAAAATTATTTTTTTACTTTAAGATTGTGTTTAGGAAGGAAAAAGAAAATATTTCTTTCTTTCTTCTTCTTGCAATGTATAAAAATGAAACTTGATTCAGGGCAGCTGCATCTGCCCTGCCAGGCAGTTGCCCCCAGAGTTCCCTCCAGGCTAGGAACCCCCAAAAGAAATACGCCAAATAGGTTTATGGAAAAGAAACAAAAATAAAAACATACATATTCACTATACAAACTCCAATTTTTTCTTTTTTTTTTTTTTTTGCAACCAAGGCCATTTCAGTCAGTTCTTTAAGATGTGTTTACGTCCCATACAGGGCAATATAAACAGACCGGCAATAAACAGTGTGGAAGTTATTCTACAGGGCTAGTGAGAAGAAGAAATATTCTCCCAGTGAAACTAGGGTAGATTAGGCTTGATGCAATCAATGGGCACTCAGTCCACATACATGATGTACACAAAGTCCTCTCCCCAGGTGGAAGGGAGAAGAAGCAAAGGCGATATTAATACTGAAGTTCTTGTTAAAAGTATGGCCTTCAGTACAGAATACACACAAAAATTATTTCCGTGTACATATTTCAAGATAACAAATAATTGGTACCACTCTAGGTCTGTGAGAATATTCAAAGGCACAGATACATGCAATGAAAGCAACATCATTTCACCATTTAATACATTTATAAGAACTATGATCACAATAGCCCATGATATCAACAATGGTTCCGCTGCATCTCCTTTAAAAATGAAGTTTTTAACAGCAAAATTATATAACATTTTCTTATGTCACACTGGGAAATATAATCACAGACTTATTATATCAGAGTTTCTAATTTCAATTCAGATTTTTAATAAAAGTATTAACTAATCAATCAATTTGAAATCCCATCCTCTTTCCCTAGCTCGTCTGGAGCGGGGAAGCACTATTCTCCTCTTCTCTCTGACTTTTTCTTCTCAATCTTCTACATGCAATTCTTTCTTTCTTTCTCTATCAATTCCAACATTGTTCTTATCTTTTCCTTTTAAAGATTACAAAAGTAACTTCCCTCTTCCTAAGCCATCAAAACTAAAGCGGCAGACTTTTCCTTTCATCACAGCAGACTCCGTTTCTTCAGTTCTCTCTCTCCCCCCTCCCTTTTCTTTTCTCAGTTCTCGACACTGTGGTGTCAATTTTGGCACGATTTTTGTTCTTAGATTTAAACTTGTTTTATGAGAAACTTGGTAAATTTTTTTTCTTTTTTGTTTCATTTACTTTAACTTTTTTTTTTTTTTTCCTTACAATAAAAAACTATTTTATTATTTGGACTTTTGGGCCAGTTTGCTGAGGCCTGTTCATGTATACTTTTTGAGCTTCTTTCAGTAAGCTTTTTGAGGTCTCTGTTTTGCCATTCACTTAATTTCTTTAGTTCTTTTTTTTCTTTTTTTTTTTTTTAAATATTATTTTAGGCATGATTTATAAAGTGGATTATTAGTAATATTTGACTAGTTGGGGTGTTAGGATTAATGCCTAAATATTGTTGTAAATTTTTCTTCAGTCTTTTTAACCATGCTTTAGGTGTTTCATCTTTTTTGTTGATTTTTTAATGCTTTTATATTTTGTTCATGGGGGCTAGTTACTTAAAGTCCCCAGATTAATGAAGTATAATAATTAGTTACGTGTTGCCAATTTAGGGCTGAGTTACAGTTCCCACTGGGAGGGGCGTTGGATTGCATTTTCTCCCAGGTATATATATTAGGTTTTAAAATTTGGTTTAACTGTTTTGTTGTTCCCAAGAGGTTTTCTAATAATAAAGTTCTGACTTCTCTCGGGGTTGTCCATCTCCTCCTACAAGTTTTAGTGCTTTCGGGATTTTCACACCTCTGATCTGACAAGGCAGTGAGATCTGCAGATGTGGGGGATGTGTAATGGGGGACTCAGCAGTGCTGTGGAAACAACAACTGAAGGAATTTGAAGAGGGGTTTGAGGAAGGGGGGGTAATGGGGGAATTCAATGGTGCTGCGAAAACAGCGACTGAAGGAGATTCAAGAGGGGTTTGAGGAAAGGGGGGGAGTAATGAGGGGCATAGAGGGGGGGCCATAAGGGATTTTCATTTGGGGTTTTTTTTGGGTTTGTCGACACACCCAATCCTCAGAAGACCGAATATGGGCCATATAATATGGGGATTAGAGAGTGGCTTCTCTCTCCAAATTTCAATATAATAATGTATCATCTTTTTCTTAGATTTACTTTTCTTCCTAGGGGAATTACTCTAATGTTTTATCCCTAATCTTAATGGGCTTTGTGGGGAAATATCGGGTAACTTATTCTGTTTTCCCTTCCCCATGGGATCAGAAGGCTTGCTTTTTCTTCTGTCCCATCTTCTAAGGTGCCTTGAAACGTACACACACTCGCTTTCTCTCGGTCGTGACTCATTCCCTCGCGGGTCACGAGAAATGCACTACAGGAGAGTCCACACTCGCTTGGTCTCGTACCGAGACCTCTCACACAGGCACACCTTAGGATCACCTCCCCAACCAAACGGCTCACCAAAAAAGAAAACTTTATACTTACCCCTCCCTGGGGTCTTCGTTTTGTCTTCGTGTACAAAATTTAAGGGGTCTGCAGATCTTTTTGCTTTATTATCGAAATTTTACTAGGTTCATTGATCCAGGGTTTGGTGAGAACAACTTTCAGAGCAGGGCTATCCGGAGATAGGGCGCCTCCCTGTTCTGCAGGAGTCCACACCAAAGCAAATTGGATTCCCGGCCAACGCACCAAAATTGTTATAAGTTAGTATAAAAATTTAGACAACTCAATTCCAATTAAACATTAATAAATTTATTAAGCAAGCAATAATAAAGCAAAACAGCGCTGGGTGGCCTGGAGGGCAGTGCCCTGCCGAGGCACACACCGAAATGAAGTCAGTGTCTCTTTTTATACACGTGGTTGTTAAGTACATGTTAAGTGGTGTCTGGCATTGGCTTTTCAGATGTAAATTTGTTCGTGGCTTGAGTTCGGTGGCTGGGTAAGTGGCCGTCTGGTATTTGTCAGAGATGAAAAGGTGCAGTTCTTATCAGTTGTTTATTGACACTTGCTTGATTAGCAAGCTGTCTGTGAAACTCCTCTTGTTTAATTACAACAAAAAGTTTCTGACTCCCTCATACACATAAGATTTTATGAACAAAGTTAACCCTTCTGTTACAGTCAAGAATCTGCTCTGTACCAACCCGTGGGGTCATCTGCACCAGTTCTGGTGGGGAATTGCCAGCACTTGGCTTGGCAGGGCAACACCTCCACAGCTCCTTCTCTCCTGGAGGACAGAGAGCTGCTCCAGGGGGACATTTCACCTGACCCTTCTCCTTGGATGAGGCAGAAACATCCCCTTTCTCTTCCCCTTGTCGCTGCGTGGGGCGAAAATCGCCCTTGTCAGGGAAGCCCTGCAGGCTCTGCCCCTCCAGTGATCCAACAGCGGCCCCTGCTGACCGGGATTGGAATTGCGCCAAAAAGTGAGGAATACCGGACTGTTCCTTTTCTTGAGGGGGATTTTTGGTACAGGATTATTGGGCTGTTTTTGTGCTCTTTCGTTGTTCTACCAACACACTCTTATATCCTTTAATAAAGGGCTGTTATTTTTCCTTTCTCCATACTTCTTCTCCATACTTGGG
>NW_026087549.1:0-50311 GCF_022539395.1 Myiozetetes cayanensis
TCCAACTTTCTGTTAGATTCATGACTGTAACATAAGTAATACTGAATGTTCTCTGAATACTGAATGTATTTAGGACTATTACTAGAAAAAATGTTTTTAAACTTCCTGATGTTTGCTCATTTAAAAATCTTTATATTGTTTCTGTAATATATTTATCTGTTTCCAAACACATCCTTAGGATAGGCAAGAGAAAGCATTTTAGTTTATATCATTCACTTAGTCTGGAGAACAGGGGAAAGGAGGTGAAGGGATGGGAGTTGCTTGTAACCTTCCTCTCGAGTTGATGATCTCTCCATGCAAAAATATTCATCCAATTGTCACTCCAGTTTCATCTGTTTTCTTGAAGGTAGGGTTGGAAAGCGATTAAAAAATAATCCAGTTATAGTCAACAATAAAAGAATATGATCATTGATATGTAGAAACCAAACAATGCATGAATGGAAGGAAGGCTACAGCCCTAAATTCAATGTGAATGAATGAGTTAGCAAGACAAACTGGAAGATAGATTATCTGGTCAAAGTAGTGGGAGTTAAGAGAGTCCTAATTCTCTTCATATTCCCACAATAGGGTCTGGATTTGGACCTAGGTAGAGGAAGGGAGAAGGGAGAAGAGAACGAACATATGTAATTTACAAGGTTGATTGGAAATACAGAAATTTGGCATGTCTGTTTTTTGTGAGTGGCTGTTTTCTGTCATAGGATCCCAATACTCATTTTTTAGTATGACTGGTCTTCTGGCCGCTTATGCTCTTGAATTACTGAAGGAACAGACTGGTGTTTGCTTATGTGAAAGCGAGGCAGAGATGAAAACATGGCTGCCCCAGCTTGCTTCATCTTAAAATGTCACAGACCTTTCTTCACCACTGAGCATGGGTGGTTTGGAAACAGTATGCTCCCTGTGCCTGGATGCTACTCCTCACATGGCATGGCAAAATGGGTTTGGCCATCAGCCCTCAGCATTGCTGGCAGAGCCAAGCATATCAGCAATAACTGCATCTTGAATGGACCTTTAAATTGTGATATGCAACACACTGCATTATTAGTGCCTGAAACCCGGCCTGCATGTGGGTGTACAGCTGCCACCCCTGCAAGAACTGCTGCCTGCTCTCCACAGGCGGTCCTTGCAGTGTGCAGTGGCACACCGTGGCTGTGGCAATGCAGACAGCCTATCAATCTCATTGTGATATCACGGTTTCTCAATTAAAAGTATGCCTATGTTCGACACATCTCACTTTAACATCGGGAAGGGCAACTCGTGCTGTGGGGAACGCTTAGCTCTAGCTTCCTGCTGCCTGTGGGCACAGGCCTCGCGGGTGATTGCGGTGCCAGCCAGCAACATGAGGGAACTTCAGCTTCCAGGCGATGCTGCTTCTTGACACCAGTAGGCCTAGGCCAGCTCCTCACACCGCGCCAGTGCTGAGGGGAACCGTCACCGCCGCTGAGAAGCGCCCTGCGCCCGCCTTTCCTCCCGGTCCCGAAATCCATGCGAATCTCCATTATTTTTCGGGGAAGGTGGTGGCGTAAAAACGCCCCGGTCCCCTCACTCCGCCCCACAACCTTCGGGGACTGTTTCTCCCATCTCACCGCCTTGACCTGCCGGCAGGGCCCGCCTGCAGAAGCCTCACCCCTCAGGGCGCCGCTAAGCCGACCTAGCCCTGCCCCACCGAACAGCAAAGGTTTGTTCCTGGGGAGGGCAGGAAAGTGATAAGTGCTGAGTTCACTTCCAGGTTTTGGGTGGGTTGTTCCTCCTCCGTTAGTACTGTGGCGCGGGCGCGCGCTACGAGCAGGCTCGGCTCTTGGCTCAAGATGGCGGCGGCGGCGGATAAGCAGAAGCACGAACACGGACGGGTGAAGATTGGGCACTATATCCTGGGCGATACGCTCGGTGTCGGTACCTTCGGCAAAGTCAAGGGTGAGTGACGGGGAGAGGGGCCTTCTCCTTCCCCACGGAGTGGCACGGCTGCGGGAGGTAGCGCGCTGGGGGGGTATTTTGGGCCGAGCAGCAGTCTCAGTTCCCGGCTGAGGGACGCGGCCGCCTCACGGTGGCCGGTCCTCTGGGGCTTGGGTCAGGTGACCGTTGAAGCCTGTCCGGGGCTGGGGGGCGTTTTGGGGCTGGGCTGCTGCCCTAGTTCGGGCTTGGTCCCGCTCTGTTTCCCGCTCAGAGTGTTGAGGGATGGGGGGGGAGAAGGGAGCAGGGGGTCTGAGTTTCGTCGGGGGCGGTACCCAGCCGTACCCGCCAAGCCGAGCAGGTCACCGGGATATGGCGACCCTAGCTCCGGGGGCCTACGGGGGCGGTGGGAAAGGGGCTGGGGAGAGCGACTGTAGAGCTGACGTGTTTTCGGGGCAACCGCGAGAAGGCTGTTAATTGGAGCCTCGCCCCCAGACGCGTTGGCTACAGGGTGGCGGCCAGGAGCTACATTCTGAATGCCGTCGACCGGGTGTGGTATTGTGGAAATAGCGTCTGCTATGCTGTGAACGTCTTTCAGGAAAGGGGAGTTATATTAGTTGACCTCTCGGGGGTTGGGACTTGCAAGGGGAAGTAATCGCTGGAGGAGCAAAATTTTTCTCTTCTGTATTTACGGAAACAATTCTTGGAAGCTAATTATGCTGCATTTATTTAAAACATCATCGGATATGTAATGAAAGTAGGCAGTCTTAATTCTTGAACTGTCTGTATGTTTTGCTGCACAAATATGCACTTGATGCCCTTTTAAGGAAGACAAGCTTTCTCCCTCTATAAGGGGAGAAATAAGCATAAAAAGATGGGCTTGAGATTATTTGATTAACTAGCAACACAGCTGATACAGATGTGGAAAGAGTGTGCTAAAAGCGGTTGCCCAGTGATTTTCAAAGGGGCTTTTTTTCAGCATAGACTTAAACAGCTTTTCCCAGTAGGGTGCAGATGCCTTGCAGTAAGCTTGAAGCCTAGTAGAAATAAAATAGAAATTAAACTCTCCCTTGATGCCATTCACCACAGGGGAAAAAAACTCTGTATTATCTTAAACTATTCCTGTTGTGTTGTTTTTGTGAGAATTGTTGAAATACTGGGGTATGCAAATTGAAAACATTTTTTCACAAATGAGTTAGACTACACTCAGGTTGTATTCTTAAAATAAGTTTGTGGGGTTTTTTATGGTTAACCTAGTGGAGTGCTCATGTACCTAGTATAACTGATGCCTAACTCCTATTCTTACTACTATAGTTACATACATTTTTATCATTTCAAACAACTTAGGTTTCCCCCACCCCTCTTCTGTCTCCCTTGTGATGCTACATGCTAAAAGTCTTTCCTGCTTTCCCTGACAGTCCCTTTTGTTTATGGAAACTAGCTTTATCTTAATTGCCCACAATTTGGGCAGCAACCTTCTTTCAAGCAGTTACAATTTTGCAAAGTCGCACTTAACATAGCCAAATTTTACTAACATAGCTAAATTCTATTGTATTTTAACTTGCCTTTATTTCAATTCCCCCTTTTTTTTTTAAACTAATGCAAATTCTTTTTCATCACCCTTTGTACAGTCCAGAGCACATGTACTTGTTGTGCTATAGTCTTAATCCTCCACCCAATCCATAGATTGATGATTGTCAGAAGGAATGCTGTCAGCATCAAGACCAAGACAAGGTGGACCAGGAAGTTAAACAGCTCAGCTGCAGTGGGTGATTGTTTATTGGTTATTCCCAGAAATGTGCTCCACCAATGATGTTCTCCAGTCTTTGATTTTGATTGCTGTGAAGGTAGTCAGAAGCACTTGGTATGGTCCTTTCCACTTCTCATCTAGTGGTTGGCCTGAAAAAGTTTTGACATACACCTACTCTCCAGGGGAAACGTTTTGTAAGGGTGGGTCTATTCCCCTTGAGTGAGTACTCATTACTTGTTTGTTAATTTCTGACAACTGTTTACTCAGTGAGATCAGATATTTCTGTATATATCTTTCCCCAATTTGTGTGAAGTCTTGTCCTTGATAATAATTCCTATAGGGTCTCCTGTATAACATTTCAAAAGGACTTAACCCTTCTTCAGTCTTAGGTTTGACCCTTATTCACAATAAAGCTAGAGGTAAGGCTTGGTACCAATGCAGATTCACTTCTTGACAGATATTTACCAATTGTTGTTTTATCAAATGATTCATTTTCTCCACCTGACCACTTGCCTGTGGTTGATATGGAGTGTGTAACTGCCAATCAATTTGCAGAATGCTGCTAATCTTTTGTATAGTACTAGCTACAAAATGTTGTTCTTGGTCTGAGGAGATGATGTCAGGTACTCCAAACCTGGGGATAATTTCATTAAGTAGCATCTTGACAACTTCTCGAGCCTTATTGCTTCAGGTCGGGAAAGCCTCTGGCCAATTTGAGAAAGTATCTGTTAAGAGCAATAGGTATCTGTAACCTCATTTCCTAGGCAGGTCTGAGAAATCTATCTGCCAGCATTGCCCTGGGAGGTTACCCTTGCCAGTCGTCCCTATCTCTATTTTATTGGTTGTGTGGGGATTATTATGGAGGCAAGTCTTGCTATGTTTAGTGACCTGGATTATTGTAGTGTATAAATTTTGTTCTATAATTTGTTTCCTTAGGTATTTATGCAACGAATCTGCCCCGCAATGGGTTTTGTCATGTTCTGCCTGTACAGCTTTCCATAGTATTCTTTCAGGTATTACTACTTGTCCTGTTTTTAACTGGTACATGTTACCTCTGAGTTGAGCTTGCTGATCTTTTATTAATTTTAAATCTTCCTTTGAATATGATATATTAGAGCTTACCTCTATGATTTTGCCATCAGGGACTAGGGAGACAAGTCCTACCTGGCTGTTTTCTGCTGCCTTTTTCGCCTCTCGATCTGCCAGTCAACTGCCTTTTCCCTGGTCTGTATTACCTTTTTGATATCCTCTGCAATGCATAGTGGCAAGTTTTCTTGGTAATTGGACAGCTTCGAGTAGCTTTAGGATTTCTTCTGCATGCTTTATCTGTTTTCCTTGTGATGTGAGCAGCCCTCTTTCTTTCCACACTGCTCCATGAGCATGAACTGCCCCAAAGGCATAGTTCGATTCTGTCCAAATATTACTGTCTTTCCTAATTGCAATGCTCTGGTGAGTGCAATAATTTCTACCTTTTGTGCAGAAGTGCCAGCAGAGAGTGCCAGCACTTTGATGATGTGATCTGTGGTTGTTATTGCATATCCAGCTTTGTGGGTGCCGTTTTTCACATAGCTGCTTCTGTCGGTAAACCATGTTTCTGTCTCAGGCAACGGTGTTTCTTTTAAGTCCAGTCGGCTGGAAATTCCCGTCCTAAAAGTGATTTAGGTGCGTGAGGCATATAAAGGAACTTGTTTGTCTTTCCCCAGTTCCATTATAACCAGGGGGTCTCTGGAGTGCTAACCCCCCGGTCCCTCTTAGTCCTGTTCTAATTCTGCCACCAAAGGAAGTTTTCATCTATTTTGGGGGCATTCTCTTTTCCAGTGTCCACTTTGTTTACAAATGGCACATTGGTTTGGTCTCAATTTTTGATAATCACTGTTTCCAGGGTGTCGTCCAGGTCTTCCAGAGTGAGGGTCTTTCCTATCCAGGGCGGCAATAGTTGCCTTTGTGATAGTTTTACCTAATTTCTGTCTTTCTACCCCTTCCCTGTTCCTGTATACTTGCTACGCCTCCTCAATTAATTTTTCAATATTACTCTGATCTTCAGCCTTTAACTTCTGTAATTTGCGTCGAATGACATCTGAGGACTGACCCAAGAACAGTGAGATTAGCTGCTGTTTGCCCTGATTCCTTAATGGGCCCAGGGCGATGTAAGTTCGCATTGCTTCCCTTAATTGATCTAGAAATTCAGTGGGGGTTTCTCCGATGTTTTGTTTTACTGCATAAAGAGAACCCCAATTCACAGCTTTGGGAACTGCATTTTCCATTCCCTAAGACACCCAACCCCAGTAATTCTGAAGAAGTTGATAATGGTTGGGATTATCGACATGGTTTGTCTTGTGGAAAGAAAATATTTAAATTATCATCAGCCTTTAACGTAGTTTGTGTGTATGTGTTTGCTGCTTTTAATACTAACTCCTTTTCAATTTCTGTCAAGGCATCTAGCATCAAGTCGATATCATCCCAGTCTGGATCCAAAGACTTAATAGATGCTTTAAACTTCTTTGCTACCCCAAGCGGGTCATCTCTATATTTACGAGCAATATTCTTCCAATTTTCTAGATCTCCCATAGAGAAATTATCTTTAAGCCTTATAGGCCCTTGTGGTCCTGCAGCTTCTCTTAAAGGGGATTGTATGATTTGTCTGGCCCCTGCGTGTGGTGAAACAGATTTTACCCTTGTCTTGCTGCATGTTTGCCTGCTCAGAGGAGATAAGGATGGGGAAAGAGAAGTTTTTCTTCTTCCTCTTTCTCCATCCCTCTCTTGCTGTCCTGAGGATGAAGAAAATTTATTGTCCTCATCTTTTACCAGCCCTGAGGGGGGATGGAAGCCCCCTCTTCTGCTATTTCATTTGCCCTTTCTCCAAAGAGACTTACATAATCATCAATTCCACTTTCTAGTTCACTGTTCTTATATTTCAAACACCTCTGTCCTATAGAACGTGCTGAACAACATCGTTTAAGCTTCCCTATTATTTCTTTTAGATTCTCTCATTCTAAAGTTAGAACAAATGGATCTCACAGTGCCAAATTAATGCCACACTCTCTCTGCCATTCCAGATGTTCTCTCAAAGCAAAGAACATATTGGCATAAATTACTTTATCCCATTTTCCTTCCCTTCACAAAAACAACATTAATTGTAGTAAGATATTATAGTCTCATGATCCATGCTTTGGCCACTTTGCTCCTTCCCCTAGTTTATAGAGGGGCCACCATTCAGAACAGTACTTGGTTAAGGTTTTCTTATTAGTATTCCCACCCTGGGGTCCCCCTATTTCTTTCCAGTGTGTTAAAATACACCCTAAAGGGCTTTTGTCAACCTCTTGTTTTCCCTGCTGGTTTCCCATTTTTAGCTTTCGCTTTGCCTGCGTCTGGTCATGTCCTTTGCGAGATAACAGAGATGCAAATTCAAGCTCCCACTCACTCTGTGGTTACTTGCATGTTTCAGTCACACACTTCTAGTACACACCACACAGCACCAGTTTCAGTTGTCTACAGGCCCAATTAGTCCTTAAAGCAGGGAGGCTTTGAATCAGTTCTCTCAGCTGTTTTAGTACTGCCTGTTCTTGTCTTGCAGGAATTTTCAGCCTGACATTGGGAACAAAATAAAAGTTCTTTTCTAGGGTGTTCTTACTGCCCTAAAATATCCACACTCCCTACAAACTATATCCATTAACACAGGGTAGTAATCCCCACAATCTGGATACTAACAAAAGGAGAACCACCTCTATTCCTTTTGTCTTGTTCCATATACAGATCTCATCATTCCCTCTGGCACTGTATAAGAACAGTATCTAAATTCAACCACTCTAATGCTAAAGTTCCATCCGTACAATTTATAACTCTTTGCCACCGTACTCTCCAACCTTGTAGAACCCCTCCACAAATGCATGTGCTTTCGTCTTCTAGTTCTAAGTCCCCCAGTGCCAATCCTGTCCCTATTTTCAGGTTAACATACTGAAATTGCCAACATTTAATGAAGATTACAAATATACGAGGTGAACAATTATTACAAGTTGAGCACAGATAAGGGTTAGCACTTTTGTTTGCTGTTAGCAGAGAGGCTGATAAGCCTGGAGTTTGTGGCATCTGCAAGTGGCCAGCAAACTTCCAGGCCTAATTCCTGCAAACAATAAGTGTTAGAGTCAGTTTGCTGCCTGATTAGTTCTGTAAACCATGAAACCACTATCTCCCATAAACACATGAAGGTAGTCTTTTTGCCATGGATGGAAGTAAAACGGTAACAAAATATACACAAATATAATTCCCAATATTTGCTTACTTAACATATAACCCTAATTTTATAACATAAAAGACAATACTCACAAACAAAAGCAAACAATATAATCAACACACACAAGAGATACCCAAAGATGGTTTAAAACAAACCCAAAGATAATAAATTACCAGGCTTATAATGATGGCAATTCCAAGTCCAAGTCCAAAATCCAGGGACAACAGTAAATCCAAAAACATCTGTCCCTTTCTTCCAAATCCTCTTAGCCCAAAGAATTTGACATAGTTTTGGTGAGACTCTAACTCACAATCAAAGCCTATGCAACTTTCCAGTGGGACTCGAACCCACAATTAGAAAGATGCAGCTCTTGTTAGCTGCTAGCAAGCCAGAGCCCTAGAAAACCAGCGTACAACTTATGGTTTCCTTCCCAAAACCCTAGGGAGAAATAAAAGAGTGCTTTAGAATTTGTATACCTTTGCATAGGATCTTCGTCCACTCCCGTGATGATCCAGCGGAGCCCGGGGAGCCTCACCGGAGTAACGTCCCAGGGCGCGCAGAGGGTCCTCGGTTCCGGAGGGTCTTCACAGACAAGCAGAGGTCTTGTCCCATCTGGGGTGCCAAATTGATTCAAAGAAATCCTTAAATGATATGTAAAGTATACTTTTATTCTGGTCGGGGAGATGCAGGGGGTTTTACCCCCCGTGCATTCCACCAAGTAAAGAAACACAACAGCTTTTTATACATTTGAAGGAGTGAGTTTCAAAATTATCTATCATATACACTCTTTACGAAGTCTGCCTTATCTAAATAGACATTTGGTTGCCTAACTCCTATTCTTACTACTATAGAGTAGTTACATAAATTTTTATAATTTCAAACAGCTTAGGTTTTCCCCCACCCCTCTTCTATTTCCCTTGTGATGCTACATACTAAAAGTCTTTCCTGCTTTCCCTGACAGTCCCTTTTGTTTATGGAAACTAGCTTTATCTTAATTGCCCACAATTTGGGCAGCAACCTTCTTTCAAGCAGTTACAATCTTGCAAAGTCACACTTAACATAGCTAAATTTTACTAACATAGCTAAATTCTATTGTATTTTAACTTGTCTTTATTTCATAACCAGTAAAAAGCCTGTTGTATCCAATGTGTTAGTTGTCTTTTAACATGATATCTTTTTTTCAGTGTAGATGTTTCTATTGTACATTCTTTGTACAGGCTCTTTCAAATATTGCCATGTTCTGAAGAAATGGCTAATATTTCAGCAGTCTGTGACCAGGTTTCATTTCAAATTTGCCTCCTTTAAGTTTAAATTCTTTCTCCCAGAAGTAGCATTGGATTAGTGGCATCTCTTTGTATGATTGAATAGAGTGAGTGAAGAGCATAGATTTTCCTCTCTAGAAATTGAAAGTGACGTCCTGGACAGTGCTCTGCATAATAGTACGACCAAATCCTACCTGGAGGTTGCTTCTTAACTTCTGGCATGCTATAGAAGATAGGAATATATTGGACTCTAAGACTATCTAGGAAAGCAGTGGAAGAATATCTTGAGACTAAAGCAACGTGTGAGCCAGCATAGATAGGATGCGGGAAAAACCACAAAATCACAGCTGAAATGCAAAGAGTATATTTATTTTCATTACCTCATTAACTGGGAGGTCCCCAAAGCAACACCTGGGCAGAGGCACACAAGCAGGGATGAAGGCACTGCAGAGCTCAATCCAGGCTGGAGGATCACTGACCTTGCTGTTTTCACCTGTTTATCATGGATTTGCACAGGTGTAGTTTACCACTTTCCTACTGCAGGGCAGGAATCAGCATGTTTGGTAGGGTGCCTCTTAAGTTTGTCACAGGCCTATTTTATCTAAACACACATGTTCTATTTGTCAAACACACAAGGCTAAACAACAATTAACATTATATATGTATTTTTCTACACCTCAGCTGCAGGTCACTCGAGCATGTTTACAATCCTCATTGCCAATCTTCTGTTGTTTTCCCACATTCCACCCTCTTGCTCAAGGGACAGTTTCCACTGGGGCTGGCAAAGCTGGAGGTGTCCATTTGAGCTTGTTGGGTGTAGGGTAGTGTAATTTACAGGGGCATATAATAAACACATATAGAAAAAGGAATAAACGTATTCCTACAATCATAAAATCATAGAATGCCATGGAGGGGACCTTAAAGACCGTCTAGTGCCAACCCCCTTGCCGTGGACAGGGACACCTTTCACTAGACCAGGTTACTCCAAGCCCCATCCAATCTGACCTTGAACACTTCCAGGGATGGATGCTACAACCTCTCTGGGCAACCTGTTCTAGTGTCTCACCACCCTCACAGTAAAGAATGTCTTCTTAATATCTAATCTAAACCTACTCTCAGTTTGAAACCATTCCCCCCTGTCCTGTCACTACATGCTCTTGTAAAAAGCCCTTCTCCATCTTTCTTGTTGGCTTCCTTCAGGTACTGGAAGACCACAGTTAGGTCACCCCAAAGCCTTCCCTTTTCCAGGCTGAACAATCCCAATTCTCTCAGCCCTTCCTCATAGGAGAGGTGCTCTATCCCTCTAATCATCTTTGTGGCCTCCTCTTGCTCCAACAGGTTGATGTCCCTCCTGTGCTGGGGACCCCAGAGCTGGATGCAGCACTGCAGGTGTGGCCTCGTGAGAGCAGAGCAGAAGGGCAGAATCACCTCCCATACCCTGCTGCCCATGGTATTTTGCTGCAGCTCAGGACACGGTTGGCTTTCTAGGCTGCAAGTGCACACCTTGCACTTGGTCTTATTAATCTCATGAGTTTTCCATGGGCCCACTTCTTGCACTTGTCCAGGTCCCTCTAGATGGCATCCTGTCCTTCAGGTGTGTCAACTGCACCACTGAGCTTAGTGTCATCTACAAACTTGCTGAGGATGCGCTTGATCCCTTTGTCTATGTCATTAGTAATAGTAAGTAAGTAATAGTAAGTAATGGCCAGTCTTCGCGAGCGAAGATCCGGGGAAGGTCTTTACACCTTCCAGCCTGCGCATTGGATTTTTTTTTAGGTGAGACACAGTGTGCGCGGAACTGAGCCCACCCTTTAATCCTAAGGTTCATCTGCCGGGGCCAAGCGAGCTTGGACGGTGGCAGCGAGGTCCTCAGGACGTAGGTGGGTTGCCTTTAAGGGCTAACGAGCCCCACCTGCCCGGGAGTGGCCCTGACCGGGAATCGAACCCGGGTCTCCGCGGTAATAGCACGGCGCCTTTACCACTAGACCACCAGGGGCTCCTCTATGTCATTAATGAAGATATTAAAAAACACTGGTTCCAATACAGACCCCTGAGGGACACCATTTGTCACTGATGTCCATTGGGACTCTGAACTGTTGACCATGACCCTCTGGATGTGACCATCCAACCACTTTCTTATGCATCTCCCCATCGAATCCATCACTCTACAATTTGGAGAGAAGGATGTTTTGGGGAACTGTGTCAAAGGCTTTACAGAAGTCCAGATAAATGACATCTGTAGCCCTTCTCTTGTCCACTGATGTAGTCACTCCATCATAGAAGGCCACTAGGTTGGTCACAATAGTGCTTTGACTCAGGTGTCCCACTGTTTTGCAAACAGGAAGGGTACTCAACTAAACTGCAGACTAGTCATTGTATAATATGAACAATTTATTAAACAAGCACAGTAAAATGAATGGGATATATATATAGTACAAAAGGAAATTAGCATTGCATCAAATCATTACTGCATAGAGAGAGAGAGAATAGTGATTAAGAAGAAATATGTCACCAATTACCACCTAATGCTCAACATCCAGGCCCACACTTCAGCTGGGAAGCCCCATTGCAGCCGATCCCAGGAGTCTCGGGTAACTGGGAGAATTCCTATGTGGTGTGTCCACCCATAAGTGAGGCTTCAGATTGGCTACAAGAGGGTCCCGCTTTTTATACACTTAGAAACAAAGCCGACTTTATGCCAGGTCTGTAACTATCCATCTGTGTGGACATGCAGTTTATCATGATCTCGAAGTTGGCCATACCTAGAGCATTGGTCAGGTGCCCTGGCATGGCCAAATGTGGAGATCATGGAACAGCTGCACACATATGTTTCTTACCTTTTCCCAACATATAGTCATAACAATTATATACTTTATCGAATACACTTTATCAAAGACATACTTTATCATGTTAGTCATGAACGGGGGTCAATTCTCAGTTAAGTTCTCATCTGTTACACTCATCCTGCCAGGGAATTAAACCATTAAGCTAGCCAAGCACCACCAGTAGATTGTTTCATTTGATGCAGTAAGTCCTGGAGATGTTGAATGTTGTCCTCTATGGTGGCTGATTCATCAGTTACATTGAAGTGACACATGCCTTCAAAATTGGAGCAGCGTTTATGGTGTTGAAGAAGGAGAAAGTCCACCACCACCTGATTTTGTAATGTTCCTTGGCATACAGTCATTACCTACTCAGAAAGAATAACAATGAGGAACATTAATATCAAAAACACATAGTAATAATTCTGTAATATAGTTATTGGGATTGGTGCACCAATGAAACATGTTTTCAAGAGATCTGCAACTGTTAATCCTTCCTCAATACAAAAGGCAGACAAATTAGTTACAGTAGAGGCCAACTGAATCCAAGTATTTGCATGTTGATCTCACTGAAATATATCCAGTGCATGTGCTTGTAGTACAAGACTTTAAAGCATGATGAGCCAACCTTGTGTTAAGGGAGGAAAGCAGGAATGTAATTTCCTTCCAGTAATACATGTGCTGTTGCTCCAGCTCCTTCAGCTACTATTACTCTGGGTTTGATAACCTGATGTGGTGTAATTGCCCATACAGATTGAGGAGCTTCAATTTGGTGTTGGGTTTCTGACACCAGTAACACTGCTCAAATGCTATTTCCTCTAGATAAAGCACAGTTATTCATTGAAGATACCCCAAATACAAGAACTTGAGAATCTGATATCAACAGAGGATGTAAAATAAGAAGTTGGGGTATAGAACCATATGACATTCTCAGGGGTTATTCTATGAATCTTCATGTCTAGACTATTAGATTGCATTCCCACCATGCAATCTGCTGGTGTAAACAATTTCCTTTGCCCTCTAGGTAATATTTTGGGAAAGATACCATCTGGAAGAATTTCAGTCTGCCATGTTTTGTACTGGAGGTGTTGCGATACGATCATAGGATGTTTGATTATGAATACTCCAGCTGTTTAACAAGAAAGCCCTGCTTTAGTAAGATGTGAACACCACTGTTGTAAAGTTTTAGTACTGGTTAGCTTTTCTTAATTGTTTCTTCAACATTCCATTCATTCTTTCAATCAAGCCATTAGCTTGGAGATGGTAGGCAATGTGGAATATTCAATCTATCACTAGCGCTTCAGCCCAATCTTGGAAGTTATGTCCACTAAAGTGTGTCCCTTGGTCACTATGCATTTGGTGACAAGGTCCGTATTGAAGAATGAGTTGTTCTAGTGCTTTAATTGTGTTATGTTGATTAGCATATTTGGTGTGTTTAGCAAAAAAAATTGTCCTGATGCTGTATCCACAGGGGTGAATACAGATCACCACCCTCTTGACAGGGGCAGGGGGCCAATGTAATTGACCTTCCACATATTCAAGGCCCGCTGACCCTGTTTTATCTTTGCCCATGGCCTATATAATGTCCTTAAATGTAGCTGAGTACAGACAGTACAATTATGTACACATGCTTTATAAATGTGTAATGGCAATGGAACAGACAACATTAGCAAGATCTATCACCACCTTCCTTATTTTTTCTATGAGGGTAACCATGTCTGGCACTGTAACTGCAAGGGGGAGATGACTTTATTCAATTCTCTATAATCTACAGTCATTCTCCAAATGCCATCTGTTTTTTTAACAGGCTGCCAAATAGGATTGTTAAAAGTAGTTATGGTTTCCTTAACAATTCCCACTTGTTGAAGTGCCTGAATGGTTTGAGTAATTTTCTCTTTTCCTCAGGGGAATACGATATTGTTTTGCAGTTACCACCTTGGCAGGCACAGGCAGCACATCAGGATCCCACTTGGAGAATCAACCCAATACTCTTATAAATTCCACTTGCAAAGTCCTGAAGCAGAAGTGACTGTTTAAAGTTTCAACTGTTTGTCCTGCCAACATATTAATACCCAAGATAGATTTTTTTAACTGGGGCAGTTAACATCGTTATGGTAAATGGAGTGGCATTTCCTACTGTTAAGATAACCTTAGCTCGGAGGGCAGAGGTTAGATTTCCCCTCAGTCCACAGGTCTGTGAAGTAGTTTCTTTATTAGCAATATCACTATGTAATACAGTAACCTCAACTACAGTATTCACCAGAGCTAACACATGTAATATCTCCCCAGACCACCACTTTATAGTTAAAGGAACATAGGGGCATTGGTCCCCCCTCACAGTAAGAGACTACAGTGGTGGCAATTTTGGGGGACCTGCTGTCACAGGGAGGAGTGGAGGGCTTAGACAAAGTTTATTAGAGAAGCCCTCTTGTTGAGCTACCACGTGCAGAAAGGACCCTTCTCAGAGAGGAGCCTGGCTGTCTGTGGCTGGATCCAATCTTAGCCTCAGATTTTGTCAACAGTTTAAATGTAAGGAATTATAGAGGTGTGATTGAACTACTTTGTCCCACATGTTTTGATAATGGCAAATCAGATATATTTATATAAAATGAATTATTATGACAAATGAACAGGCAAATAAACAGAAAAATGACCTTAATCAGAATTATTTACTACACAGTATGAAAGCTAAAAACTACTAGTAGTATACTTAGTATAAGATAGTATAGTATAGTGCACTATGGCAAAACAATTATATTAAAGCAATTGTATCAAAGCTAGCTGTCTTGGTTTATAGACAATGTGTCCCAGGAGGCGGGACCTCTGATGGAATAGAAATCCCTCCCTCCAAATTACAAAAATTTGAAATTATGAGGCATTTGAGTAAACTGTAGAAACAAATAAGTTTTACCAAAAACGGAGAACAAAACAACAACCAAACAATAATAGAGAAAATGTCACCCAAAAATCACTCTTTCATCTCTGCGCCACCAAGGCGGCAATGCAGTCTTGATGTGGTCACGTGGTCCCCCTGTAGCCCAGGCAGAAATGCGACTGTGCAAGCAACAACAATGGCGGTGGGGCGGCTGCCACATGGAAACCACAACAATGGCAGTGATGGCAGGAAGCTGGCAGCTGCGATGGCGGTCGGGCAGCTGGCAAAGGCAGTGGCTGCAGTGGTGGTCAAAAAGTAGTGTAGTGGCAGTTGAAAGGCAGCAGCTGTTGGGCAGCTGGCAGAAGTGGTGGCTATGCCAGCGGTCAGAGTGCAGCAGTGGTTGTGCCAGCAGTTGAAAAGCAGCGGAAGTGGTGGCTGAGCTGGCAGGGGAAGCACTGGTATGTGGATCAGTGCTGGTGCCTGGAGCATGGGACGGGTGCCTCGACTTGGGCAACTGGCAGCGAAAGTGTAGGGGCGACGGTGGTCAGGGACCTCCCGGGTTCCGTCCCAGAAGCAAGAAAGTGGAACTGCTGACCCTTTTTATTCCCCCTCAGTTCCTGCAGGATTTTGTTCCAGGGATCCTGCCTCAGTTCTCATGGGAACTTCCATCTTCTCCCCCTGCTCCTCTATGGCCAGCACCCCAGCATGGTGGCATGGGAAAATCCAATAAGGAAATCTAAACCACAACACTAGCAAAAAGAAACAATCATTAAGTAGAGATTGATGTGATCTCTCTCCGTCACTTAAGCCCTGGGGGGTGACCATGAAGAGCCGCCCCTGCTTCATGGGAGAAGCTCCACATGCTTCAAGAAAGCATGTGGAAGAATCTGCCATATAAAAGTTGGACTAGGCGTTTATATACATAGGAGCCCCTGGTGGTCTAGTGGTAAAGGCGCCGCGCTATCACCGCGGAGACCCGGGTTCGATTCCCGGTCAGGGCCACTCCCGGGCAGGTGGGGCTCGTTAGCCCTTAAAGGCAACCCACCTACGTCCTAAGGACCTCGCTGCCACCGTCCAAGCTCGCTTGGCCCCGGCAGATGAACCTTAGGATTAAAGGGTGGGCTCAGTTCCGCGCACACTGTGTCTCACCTAAAAAATCCAATGCGCAGGCTGGAAGGTGTAAAGACCTTCCCCGGATCTTCGCTCGCGAAGACTGGCCATTATTATTATTTGATTGCCAATCACATATCTCCAGTCCAACCAGCAGCTTATCTGTCAAATCTTGCTTAAAAAAGCAGGATGTGTGTTTGCAGTTTGGTGAACCAGGCTGGTTTTTAGCATAATTCAACACTAAAAGCAATACCATGGCACCACACTGGTAACTCACCCCAGACAGCTTGCATTGTTTGCATTTCTCTGACCGGATTTTAGGCCCAAGGCAAATAAGACCTATCAAGGCAGAGGATCTTGCTATACCTGCCAAACCTTTGTTTCTACCATTTTTGGCATTTTTCAGGTAGTACTTTGCCTTGAGATGGCAGTTGGGGTTGGGAGTGGAGTGGTTGGTTTTTTTGCATAGGTGCTAACTTTTGCTGTTGGCGGAACATTTCTGATGCTATAATCCCATTTCTTTCTGATCGTGGGATGCTGGCTTGTATGAAATCATTCCACATTTGTTTCATCATCATCTGTGATGTAACTTCTTTTGGTTTTGCTGGCTTTCCTTTATTCACCACCTGCACAGATCATCCCAAAGTTACAGCCCCATTTTCCCTCAAGGTATTTGCTAGGGCACTTACCCAAAGCATTTGTGACTGCTGATATAATCAAGGGTTTTAGTGAGGCAGGCATCTCTCTCAAAAGCTGCATTTTGATACTTCTTGTTACTGCTACCCTGTGTGGCCTTCCACCCTTAAGGGGAAGGGAGCAGCCAAAATTCCTAAATGTTCATGGTTGAAAGGAACAACAAAAGTCAGAGGGACTGCAAAAACTCACAAACTTTTCTTAGCAAATTACACACTTGTCATGGAAATTGGTGTGTCAGTCCCTGACCTACTATACAGGCACCTGGCAGTGGGGCGTGGGTAAAGGGGCAACAGGAAAAGGAAGAGAGAAAGAGATGAATTAAAGAGGAAGAATGAGAAGAAGAAAGAAACAAAAGAGAGAGGGAAAGAAAGACAGAAAGAAAGAGAAGAAAGAAAGTAATCCCCAGTCCTGATTCCAGTATCGATCTAGCTGATGGGATGTCCAGGGTCCTGGGGGCACCTCCTGGGCTTGAGGGGTACTTTTTTCCAGACAGGATTTCTCTGGCCTGGTGATCAGTTTCTCGCTCTTTATGGAAATTAGTTCTCATCCTCAGTCCATTCTTTCAGACCTTTCTGGAAATGGGTCAGAGGCTTTGGGGGTCTTGGGTGGTCTTGATTCCCCCCTACAGTCCACACCCACTTCTCGGTCTCCTTCCTGCACTTGCACTGTGCTGGGTTGTGCTGATCTCCAGGAACTACAACAGGGATGTTTGTCCCAGAAAAGTGCTGCCCTACCTCCACATGGCCCCTTCTCCAGCCACATCTTGTTCTTTCTTATTTGGTTTAAGTTGGGTGTTCTTTAAGAGTAGTGGGAGAAATCATCTTATGGTAAAATGCAGCATCGTTCTGCATACTGACTTGCCTGCCATAAATGGCCTGGGAATCTATTTAGGAACTGAAAGCAAGTGTTAGTGTTCGTGGACAAATGCTCTGTTTCCATAAACAAATTGTTTAAGTTGTGTTATCTTGTCCCTAGATGATGTACTATGTTTTTTCTTGTTCTAACTGTACTTCATAAAAAGGGCATATTTTATCTATGATGCACAAGTTTTCTTCTTGAGCACACATTCACTTAATACCATATCTGTGATGCTTTTCCTGTAATCCTCAGCATTTTCCTTGTCTGGTGACTGATATGGTTTCATGAATTGGCAATAAAAGGGAAAACTAGCAATTTTAATTTTTTTAAACTTAGTTAGGGGTTTCCTTGAGAGCTCATGTAATGTAGCATATGGCTTCTTGAAAGTGGGTCTTCAATTTTAACAGTGGTGGCAGCCTGCTGTCAAGGTAGCTGGCAGTTGAATTCGCTCTCCTACTTAAAGAAACACAGAATATGCTGAGTTGGAAGGGACCCACAAGGATCATCCAGTCCAACTCCTAGGCCTGTGCACAGGACCATCCCCAAAAGTCACACCTTGTGCCTGAGAATATTGTCAAAACTCTTCCTGAGCTCTGTCAGGCTTGGTGCTGTGACCATTTCCCTAGGGAACCTGTTCAGTGCCCAACCATCCTCTGGGTGAAGAACCTCTTTCTAATATCCAACCTAAACCTCCCTGACACAAGTTCATGCCATTCCCTTGGGCCCTGTCACTGGTCACCACAGGGAAGAGATCAGTGTCTGCCCCTCCTCTTCCCCTCACAAGGAAGTTGTAGACTGCAATGAGGTCTCCCCTCAGTCTCCTTTTCTCCAGGTTGAACAGACCAAATGACCTCAACCACTCCTCATATGGCTTCCCCTCAAGGCCCTTCACCATCTTTGTTGCCCTCCTTTGGACACTCTCTAATGGCTTCATATCTTTCTTGTGTTGCAGAGACCAAAACTGCATACAATATTCAAGGTGAGGCCGCCCCAGTGCAGAGTAGAGTGAGACAATCACCTCCCTTGCCTGACTGGCGATGCTTTGCCTGATGCCCCCCAGGACACGGTTGGCCCTCCTGGCTGCCAGGGCACTGCTGATTCATTCAACTTGCCGTTGACCAAGAGCTCCAAGTCCCTTTCTGTGACACTGCTTTCCAGCATCTCATTCCCCAGTCTGTCCCTACATCCAGGGTTGCCCCATCCCAGGGGCAGAATCCAGCACTTGCCCTTGTTGAACTTCCTATGGTTGGTGATTGCCCAGTCCTCTAATTTGTCACGGTCTCTCTGCAGGGCCTCCCTGCCTTCGAGGGAGTCAACAGCTCCTCTGAGTTTTGTGTCATCTGCAAACTTGCTTAGTATCCCTTCCAGTCCTGTGTCCAAGTCATTTATGAAGATGTTGAAGAGCACAGGGCCTAAATGGAGCCCTGTGGAACCCCACCAGTGACAGGTCACCAGTCTGATGTCACCCCATTCACTATTACCCTCTGTGCTTGACCTGTGAGCCAATTGCTCACCCATCGTATGATGTGCTTATCCAGCTGTGAGCTGGACAGTTTGTCCAGAAGGATCCTGGGAGAGACAGTATCGAAAACTTTACTGAAATCCAAAAAGATTACATCAACTGGCTTCCCTTGATCAATCAGGTAGGTTACCTTGTCATAAAAGGAAATCAGGTTTGATGAGCAGGACTTTGCTCTTGTGAAGCTGTGCTGGCTGTGATCAGTGACTGCATTGTCCTTCAGGTGTTTTCAGTACCACCCAAATTATCTTCTCCATAACTTTACCAGGCACTGAAGTGAGACTGACAGGCCTGTACTTTCCAGGGTCCTCCTTGCCCTTCTTGAAAATTGGGACGTTCGCCAGCTTCCAGTCAAGTAGTATCTCTCTGGATTCCCAAGACTGCTCAAAAATCATTGAGAGAGGTTTTGCGATGACATCACCAGTTCTTTGAGGATTCTGGGGATGAATCCCATCAGGCCCCAGAGATTTGTAAGGGATCCAGCTGGAGCAGCAGATCCTGCACAATTTCAGGGTCAACAGGGAGTAGATCATTCTTGCAGTCATGGTCCTGCAGCTCAGGGCAATGAGACCCTCTTGGCCCAGCATCGGTGTTGAAGACAGAGGCAGAGTGTTAAACACCTCTGCCTTGTCTCTGTCCCTGTTTGTGAGGTGACCACCTTCATCCTGTAATGGGCCAATGATATTTCTATACTGCCTATTGCCATGGGTATATTTGAAAAAACTGTTTTTATTGTCCCCCACATTTCTGACATCTTCAACTCCAGCTGAGCTTTGGCTGTACGAATTTTCGCCCTACAGTGGCAAGCAACATCTCTGTATTCTCTCCATGTCACCTGACCTTGCTTCCACTGGGCATACAGCTTCCTTTTTTGCCTTATTTCCAAGAGAAGATCCCTGTTCAGCCAAGCCAGCCTTCTGCCTCACCTGCTTGACTTCCGACATTTGGGAATTGCCTGCTCCTGTGCTCTTAGGAGGTTTGAAAAGTGACCAGCACTGATGGACTCCAGCTTCTGCAAAAACATTTTCCAAGGGGACCTTACTCACTAGTTCCTTGAGCAGCCTGAAGTCTTCTCTTCTCATGTCCAGAGTTGAGGTTTTACTGACACTTTTCCTCCTGTCAACAGACATTTTAAACTCAATCTCTTTGTGGACACTGTGGCCAAGATGGCCACCAATCTCCACTTCACTCACGAGATCCACTCTGTTGACAAGCAGCAGATCAAGGAGGGCATCTTTCTGAGTCGGCTCTCTTAGGACCTGTTCCATAAAGTTGTCATTCAGATTTTTTAGGAATCTTCTGGTCTGGGTTGTACCAGCTGCGTGATGCTTCCAGGTAATTTCTGGCAAGTTGAAGTCCCCCATAAGGAGAAGGACAGTTGATTTGGTGGTCTCCCTTAGTTCCTCAAAGAATAATTCATCGGCATCATAATCCTGGCTGGGAGGTCTATAGTAGACTCCCACGGTGACATCTGCATTATTTGTTTGCCCCTTGATTCTTACCCAGAGGCTCCCAACTGTGCCATTGCCAACTGTGAGCTCCATACATCCTAACCCTTCTATTACATACCATGCCACCCCTCTGCCTCTTCTGCCCTACCTGTCCCTCCTGAAGAGCCTGTAACCATCCAACAGGGCACTCAAGTCACAGTTCTCATCCCACCAGGTTTTACTTATGCCAATTAAACCAAATCTCTGGGACTGGGCCAAAGCTTTGTGTGCCTCTTGTTTGTTCCTCACGCAGCGTGCATTACTGTAGAAACATCTCAGGTGTGGTCCATTGTAGCCAACACCTCATGGGGCAGATTGAGGGATCCCATGAGTGCTTGTTTCTTCAAGTTTCGGCCCACCATCCCGTCACCTATCACTGGCAAGCCTGATTTTGTCCCTTTCCCCCTTCCGAGCCAGTTTAAAGCTCTGTCAACGAGCTCCGCTGACTCCTGTGCTAGAACTCTTTTTTCCCTCTGAGATAAGTGCATCCCATCAGGTGTCTGTAGACCAGGTGTTCAGTAGATCATCCCATGGTCAAAAAACCCAAAATATTTTTGATTACACCAACCTCTGAGCCACTTATTGACCTGATGGATCTGCCTATTCTTATCAATATTATTCCATGTTGCCAAAAGGATCAAGGAAATCACTACCTGTGCTCCTGATCCCTCTACCAATTGTCCCACAGCCCTGAAGTCTTTTTTGCTTGCCCTTGGACTTCTCTTTATTATTTTGTCACTGCCAGTTTGACAACCAATAGCAGATAGTAATCAGAGGGCCTTAATAGGCTGGAGAGTCTTCCAGTGATGTCCCTTACCCAAACCTCTGGGAGACATAGTCATGCTGCAAGATTTCTGAGGATTAGGTTTAAAGTTTGTTCCTACATATCCAGTTCATCTTCTAATGATAAGAATTGTGGGAGAAATTAGAGTAGAACAAATGATGTACCATCTGGTTTTCTACCTCCCCAAAGATAATGGGGATAATGTGGAATTCTTACATCTTAACTGTGGTATTTCTTGGCCTTGTTTCTTGCAGTTGGTAAACATGAATTAACTGGGCATAAAGTTGCAGTGAAGATCCTAAATCGACAGAAGATTCGCAGCCTTGATGTTGTAGGAAAAATCCGCAGGGAGATCCAGAACCTCAAACTATTCAGACATCCTCATATAATTAAGCTGTAAGTTTTGCTTGCTATAATCAAATCTATTTAAACAGTAATCCCTTGCTCTCACTAATCTGAAACATGTTGAAAGGGCAATGTTATTAGCAGTATATTTTTAGGATAGCAACCAGTTTTCAACTATGTAATTATTTTTTATGTACTTTGTAATGCATTTTCACAAAACTGATTTTTCTGCAGGGCAGAGGTCTTCCATTAGATCTTGACTTAAAAATTCTTTGGGCAGGTATATAGAGGGTAGCAGCTTATAGTAACATCCATCTCAGTTTTTTTAGCTGCTGCTTCCATTTTCTTTTTTCTGGTTATGTTTGATCTTTCTTTCTGCTTAGAAACTGAGTTCAGAACAAGTTTGTAAAGGGTAGTTCTATAGTAAATTTATTGTATTTTCTTTACTCAAAATATTTTTTAGTGATGTGTTGGTCAGTGCCCTGTTTTTCCTATGTAGATGGTACTCTGCAAGGTTTTTCTGAAAGATGTGCAGTCTGTTAAATGCAATCTCATATTTCAGAGGTCTTCAGTATAGCTGTTACTGCTTAACTAAATAAATGTGATATTTACAGTGTGCCTATTTACATCTGTTTGATCAGTAGCTCATCAGCAGAGTTTGGAGTACAGTTAAATATGTCCCAGAGTAGACACCTTGTATCTGAGGAAATAAATTATAAATGCTATTGACTTTTTTACTTTTCCTATAAAGTCAACCTGCACATCTAGCAGGGCACATCTAGAATGTGGGTTACTTTCGCTGTTAATTGTGGTGTTGCAGTTTAGGTTTTCTTTATTGTCAGTCTTTTCTTAAGACCATGCTTTCACTGACATATGCCATCCCTATGCACTCATTCGGCAACAGCACTTATACTGGAGCTAAATTGGGTTGTGTCAGATCACACTGACTTCTTCAGTGGGTCAGTTTTCAGAAGACTATTGAGCTGATTTGTCTGGCTGCAGAGCTGCTAGTGCTGCCAGTTAGAATTCATGAATGAGTCCAAAGTACATACCTGAAGCTAAAACAAAATAGGAAGTGTCAGTGTACCGATTGAGATATTTGGAGTGGAACAGGAATGTGTACTTCTGGTGCTGCTGAACTTTTAAGTCAGCTTAACAGGTTTTAGGTTGCAATTTATTTCTCGGGGAATTATGGGGTGAATTTTCACTTCTGCATGTTGAGAGAAAGGACAAGATGAAGGAGATGATGGAAAAATTGATGGATCCCTAGCTTTTCAGTTGTTCAGCCTGCATTTTCAAAACAGAAGGGTTATTAGCCTGAATGTAAATAGCATTTGAGTTATAATTGATACTGTTGTGTAGGTAGACTTGCTGGTGACTTTGGATCATGCTGCTTGTGCTATTAGCTGGATTGGGGAACTGCTAGGTAGCAGCTCAAGATATTTGGCATAAAGGTAATCAGATTATTTCTGCTGAATATTACAAATAAGACAATGTCTAATTTGGAACATTGTACTTTATTAAAATTTTCATACAATGCTTTAGCAATATATACAGTTGCAAGTCTGCCTCAATAAGATTTTCTTTTTATACCATGCTTTTAATAAAAACCTTTGGAGCATCTCCTTTTGTGGTTTTTGACCTCTAGCAATCTAATGCATCTTGTTTTCCTATATAAATTGCCTCTTTGTACATTCTGGTCATCTGTGCTGTGTGGTTTGATAACCTTACTTATAGGTATGTAACTATTTCACAACCTCCTTTTCCATAACTAGAAAAATGAACTGACTATAGAGAAGCATGACTGAGTCTTTCAAGATGCTGAAAACATGAGGTGCAGAATGGCTCATTCTTTTCAGTGATGCTAAGAGGTTTATCTCCCAGCATTGTTCATTATCTCAATATCCAGAGGATGGAAAATCACTGTGAAGATCTAAAATATAAAATGTTGATTATGTTTACCTGAAGCTGTTTTCACAACTATGAGAAAGGTCATTAACAGTAAGGGTGTTAAAAATGAGGTTGCACTGTAATTTTTGGATTATTTCTGTAGTGTCTTAGTGACAACTTCACAATGTTCAAATACATGACATACTTTCAACCAAAGTATTTGAGAGAAAATTAGTAAAGGTAAAGCATCTTGGACTATAAGATATTAGGTAAAGTTAACTTTGAAAATAACCTGAATACTATTCTGAGGTAGTTATTGGAATGTTACACTACGATACTAAGCTGTTTAAATACATACACACACATATATATGTGCACACATACATTCACCTGAATAGACTGAACTCATTGCTGTCAAGAAAACCTTGTCTTTGTAAGCTGGAGTGTCTGTTTTTTCCCCCTTGTCTTAGAATCAACATTTTGAAGAACATTTCAGTTCTGTAGTGTATGTGTGAATTCAATTATTCTTTTACAATTGGGATATTTGTATGCTTGAGTGTAGTACCTTGGAACATTAATTTTCATCCAATTGCTACGTCCTGTCTTCTTAATATAGTATCTGAATTTTTGACTGAAGGTTTACCAGTGTGTAATTCTTATTATGTTAAAAATTGGTCACTTCTGACTGCTGTAAGGGGGGAAAAATTAAACAACCTTTAGGTAAGGATATGTAAAAAACATATCAATCTCTTAAGTGGGGAGTTTGAACATAACCTAGTTTTTTCAAAACCTCAAAGCTAACCTTAAAGTATAGTGATAAAAATATAATGACCAGGGTGTCAATACTCTTAAATACTAATGACAAACATAGATCTCTTTGTAAAAGATAATTGCTCATCTTCATGAATATTTTTTCAAGTCTTGAAGTACACTTTTTTTATTTATGACAAGGCAAGGGGTTTTTACCTGTTAAAGTTGAAGGGTGTGTGCTTTTGAGACACTAGCAAAGTCCTTTTCAATTCCTTCTTCACTGCACTAAAGTGTCTGTGAGGCAGTACTGTATATGGCTTCACAGAAATAATTTGGACTGAGAATAGTCCTCTGAAAGTACAAAGACCCATCTTCCTGGTGGGAAATAAAAATTCCCTGCTAGTCTTGGCAATGATAGCATCACATAGTAAAAGGAGAGGAAATAGCTTCTAAAAAATATTATCATTCCAGTAGCTGTAAATGAGCTGTTAATTTTTTTAAATTATACTTTTATCTGACTCTTTGCACAACTTTAGTTTTAACTAAATGTAACTAGCTGCTTTAACTGAGTGCACAGACTAACAGATACTTATTCTTATCAGGTACCAGGTCATCAGTACACCAACTGACATTTTCATGGTGATGGAATATGTTTCAGGAGGAGAACTGTTTGATTATATCTGTAAAAATGGAAGGGTAAGAAGTAGTCCAACTCTACAAATCAGTGACTTGCATTCTGTTATTGCTTTTGAAACCTTCCTGTTAAATGAAGGTTTTTTTCTTATGTATTCAGTGTTAATTTTGCTGTTAGCAATTAAAATATACTTTATGATTACATCTTGTTTTGAAACTAAAACCAATTATATGTTAACGTGTTTGAGATCTTTATGTATGACTTTGTAGCATTTTTCCACTCTACTGAAGAATAAATGATACTGATATGTTAATTTACAATTACTGTGTACAAACTGGATTTGTGACAGGTACAAACAAAATTATGTAAGCTATGAAGCTTTCTGCTACAAGTACTGATCATCTGCTGTATAAAGTATCAAAACTAGAAATGATAACTTTCAGTCATGGGAAAGTTTCCTTTAATTCATATAGAGGAAAACCAAGTTATCCCTCCACTGTCTCAAAATTGTTTAAAACCTTTGTTTGTCTTAGCTTGATGAGAAGGAAAGTAGACGTCTGTTCCAGCAAATCCTTTCTGGTGTGGATTACTGTCACAGGCATATGGTAGTACATAGAGATCTGAAGCCTGAAAATGTGCTGCTTGATGCACACATGAATGCCAAGATAGCTGACTTTGGTAAGCATTGCTATTTTATATCTGATCACATTTCTAGTTTTATTTAGATCCTGTTAATTACTATGGGAATTAATAAAGTGTGTATACTTGAATATCCTGGTGGTAGGACATAATACAAGAGAATCTCAATGTAAACCAAAATTATGTTCTTGCATATGTGTCGAATTTATTTTCCTTTAAAGCTTTCTCTTCAAGTTGGGTATTTTCTGTGACTGGGTGAAATTGTGAACTGTCTTGTTTGGTCTTACTTAATGTTTTCTCAAATAATTCTAAATAGTTCCCCACCTTGCTACTTCAGAATTGACTCTTATTGTCTGTTTCTTTATCTATAAAATGCAGATGCTTAGCTCTCTTGTAA
Organism: Myiozetetes cayanensis; assembly: GCF_022539395.1. Taxonomy (NCBI): domain Eukaryota; kingdom Metazoa; phylum Chordata; class Aves; order Passeriformes; family Tyrannidae; genus Myiozetetes; species Myiozetetes cayanensis. Next base: position 25,940 of record NW_026087549.1, read on the forward strand.
GTACAGTGCAAGGAAAGTTCATCATATTTAAGAACCACATTGCTCTAGTAAAATACACTACTTCTTCTAAAAAACTGCTCTAAATTCACTTTGAAAACTCAAAAGATGTGATTGAAAAATGTAATTAAAACATAAAAGGTAAAATAAGAACAATTTTGCAAATTCCTGTGCTTTTAGCTATATAGCTGCCTAACTAATAAGAAAGCTTAATTGTTTATACTAGCTGTTTAACACAGCTGCTGCAAAGACTGGTAGCTGGTTCTTGGAACTGTCTGAATTGGGAAACCTGACCATATAAACATAGTAAGGTATTCATACTCTTGTAGGTATAGTAGAAAATACTTGCCCTTGTAAAGCACTTGGAGGTCTCTGAAAGATGTTAGGTAATGCTAAGTATTCTAAATATATCTTAAAAGTATGGTGTTCAAGTATATGGGTGCAAGTATGAAAACTAGCCAAGCTGTGTTCTTTCATATTCTTCCCCCCCCAGTAAAAGGGCATCATTTCTGTCTGAGTTCTCTGACCTATACTGATTTTGATTATGCAGCCCTCACAGAGAAAACTAGAAGATATTTTCCACAACTATTCTAGAAGTGGTAATTCTTTACCGATCATAGGATATGCTAAAGGCTGGTGGATGAGGATGGCCTAGTTCTAAAGTACACTTTAATCACTAACAGTATAGCTTGATTTTTAAACTGTAGTGTTTCAAAAACCTGTTGAAGCAGTGTCAGTGTCTAAATTGTGGTGAAGCTGTGTGTACTCCTCAGTTCCCTTATTCTATATAACCTCTTAAACAATTTTAGGCAATTCTGTGGTAGCATCTTCCACTTTGGCATTTAGAAGCGAATATGGTTTTTAAGACGCTTTCTTGTTAACAACCAAAATCCTATGTTGCTATGCTGCTCTCTCCCTTAGAGTAGCTTTGTTCTCTATCATGCTTGTGTAATCACGAATGGGTTGGCTTTTGTCTTGGAATTAATATGTTTTAGAACATTCCTAGGTTGTGTGCAATAACGGATTGATGTTACTCAAGTTTCTGGTAAACTAAATGCAGGATCATGTGGCATTCTCATATAAAAATCTCAATAATTCCAAACAATGCTGCCTTCTTACTGAGATAAATTTGAATTTGAATTACTAGTAATTTGTTCTAGGTGGTATATGCAGTGTGTAATCACTTTGCTCTCTGAATCTTTAGTAGTTACTCTTATATACTTTCAGGTCTATCAAATATGATGTCAGATGGAGAATTTTTAAGAACAAGCTGTGGTTCCCCTAACTATGCTGCACCAGAAGTAATTTCAGGAAGGTAGTTTCTTTTCTATTGGATGCATGTGTGCACATACTTCAGTCATTTTGCTGCTTAATTCTAAAGGCTTCAAAACTAGCGCAATTCACAAGCTTGATGCTAAGAAACTATGGGCTGAACTCTTAATTGCCTTGATAATTTTTCTTAAACATTTAGGACTTCGATGAACTAACTTTGAATAGTTTCTGTAAGGTGGAGGTCATGTGTGATGTCCCAAATTCAGTGTATGCAGTGTGCCTGAATTGGTTTAAAAATCTCATTTACAGCTCAGATCTTGGAAGTAGAGGTACAGATAGAAATACAGGCAAAGTCTACTGTGAAGTTGAATAGCAGTGAAATATCTGCTGCAGAATAGATATTCAGTCTGAATGTATTCAGTGATTGTCAAATCTGCTGCTTTATGCTACCCACCCTAATATCTCCAAGACTTGGAGGCTAGATGACTACATAGATTGCACTCAAACAGTGATAGTATAACATGGGCTTTCTTGGCAGCAGGTGTAAGTTTCTTTCAGTTTGCCATTGTCTTGAATTGTATCTGTGGATTATTTTTATAAAATATAGAGAAAAACTAAGTACTTCTGCCCTAGCTTTTGTTACATATTTGAAGGGGAAGGACACTAGAGTTCAAAGCATAGCACTGAAATGGTATAGTAATTGCAGATTAGTTGTCCAAAGTTCACACACTCTTAATTAACATGATACAATGTAAGAATGTAGAAAAAAAACCTATTTAAATGTGTTAAGCACAAATTGCTAATAGTTACCTTTTTCCCAGATTATACGCAGGTCCAGAAGTAGATATTTGGAGCAGTGGGGTTATTCTCTATGCTTTGTTATGTGGAACACTTCCATTTGATGATGATCATGTGCCAACCCTTTTTAAGAAGATATGTGATGGTATCTTTTATACCCCTCAGTACCTGAATGCATCTGTATCTAGTCTTCTGAAACACATGCTGCAAGTAGATCCAATGAAGAGAGCAACAATCAGAAACATTAGGTAAAACATTAACTGATGTCTGATCACAGGATGCTGGAATGGTAATTTTAGTGAAAATATGCAGAACAAAGAAATCATTCATATAGCTTGTCCCTGTTTTCTAGTCTAAGATGAAAAATTCAACTTTTGGTTGTTTGGCTTTAGCTCTGGCTCTGATCTCCTGTGGCCAATGAAGTATCTATTGGAGGTCACAGTAAAACAAATATATATGTTACATATAAACATTCTGAGAAATTCTAGATTTAAGACTGCTAAAGCAAACCTGTTTACCTGCAGAATGGTTTGCAAAAACTGTACTCTATTGACTTCTCTGGACAAGGAAATTATTTTCGGTTAAGAACTGCTGTTTTGTATTGTGAATGTCTGAGGAGAAGTTATGACTCTTTAGCCTGATAACTATCACTTTTATTCATATTTCTGCAGACTCAGCAAAATAATCTGTTGAGACAGAATATTCCATGTATAAGATGGCATTCTATTCTAGCTTCAAAACCCAGTGAATGAGTGACAATTAGTACACAGAAAACTGATAAGTTTAAGCTTGTAGCTACAGATAGCCATCATGGACTCCAGATTTCAAGATAGGATTCTGGAGGGGGTGACCACTTTGACAAGTGCACAGTGAGTAGAATTAAAAAAAAGGTAGCTGATAAAGCTGTCCTTCATGCAGTAGCATAGTTAGGTTTTCCTGTTTTCTTTGTAAGAAGCTCTAAGGAGAGAGCTCTGAAATACTACCTTAGTGAAAATGCTTCCTCTTTTAGGGTTTGAAGTTAGCAAGTTAGCAATGTTCATGTTCTTTCAGTAAAACAAAAAATGTGTTACATATATCCCTTACTACTTTATTACAATGGGGAGTACGTTCATAGAATCATAGAATGTTAAGGGGTTGGAATGGACCTTAAAGATTATCTAGTACCAACTCCCCCTGCCATGTGCAGGGACATGTACTAGACCAGGTTGATCAAGGCCTTATCCAACCTGATTTTGAACACTGCCAGGGTTGGGGCATCCACAACCTCCCTGGGCAACCTGTGCCAGTGTCTCGCAACCCTCACAGTAAAGAATTTCTTCCTAATATCTAATCTAAATTTCCCCTCTTTCAATTTGTACCCGTTACTCCTTGTCCTGTCACTACAGTTCCTGATGAAGACTCCCTCTCTGGCTGCCCTGTAGGCCCCTTCAGATACTGGAAGGTTGCTATGAGGTCTCCATGCAACTTTCTCTTCTCCAGGCTGAACAGCCCCAACTCTCAGCCTGTCTTCATAGGGGAGATGCTCCAGTCCTCTTATCATCTTTGTGGTCTCCTATGGACTTGTTCCAACAGTTCCATGCCCTTCTTATATTGGGGGCACCAGAAGTTTACGCAGTGCTCCAGGTGGGGTCTCACGAGAGTCCTCTACAGGGCTGCTCTCAATCCCTTCTCCACCCAACCTGTAGGTGTGTCTGGGATTGCCACACCCCAGGTGTAGGACCTTGCACTTGGCTTTGTTGAACTTCATGAGGTTTGCATCAGCTCATCTCAAGCCTGTCAAGTTCCCTCTTGTCATGGGTTTGCTCTGGGCCAATTTCCTCTCACTCCCCACACAATTGCTATAAGTTGAGAGAAGGTTTATGCAGACAAAAGAGATCTGATTGGGGAGAATAATATTAAGATTTATTACTAGCAAGATAAAAACTAAAGAACTATATTTACTACAATTCTAATTAGGCAGAAATGCTATGTATTTACAAAAATACCCCTCCCCCCTTTGTATCAGCTCAGGAGGAGAAGCAGTCTCTTTTCCATTTCCGGAGCTACAGGTCTTTTAAATAATATTGCAGCACTCAAAAGTTCTTCTTCTATTATCTCTAGGACAACAACTCCGATTTGTTGCAGCTGGAACTCTTTCTCTCTCTCTTCTATGTCGACCTCAGGGCTGGGCCTACCCCCTCTTGGGCTAAGACCAGAGGCTGGGGGGTTGTCCAGGCCCTGTGGGGATCTTGCATGGACTGCAAGGAGACACTTGCTTACCATGGATTTTCACCACAGGATCACAAGGGATAATGGCTTTTGAGTCCACCCCTGTTTCCTGTGGGGTCTTGCCTCACGAGAGTCTTTGATGGACCTCTCTAGTGTGAGTCACCTTTCGGGCAACAGTTCTTCCATTCTCTGCTGTCCCTTAAGGTCACAAATTCATCTGCCCCAGCCTGGATCCCTCACTGAGATCCCAAGCCTACCCGGGCCATCTCGCTCCAGCGTAGGTCTCTCTCTCTCCATGGGCCACAGGTTTCCAGCAGGACTCTGTTTTATCTAGGCCTCCTACGGAGTCACATCTTCTTCATGCATTCCTCTGCTTCAGCGTGGGCTCCTTCATGAGCTGCAGAGGGTTGTCTCTGCTCCCCAACAGTTTGCCACAGGTGGCAGGGATTTTAGTTTTCAGTCTTTTCCCTGCTGAAGGGAGAGAGAGTGAGAGGGGGAGAGAAGGAGTTCCCCCCCTTCACGTCTTTTCTCTCCGGCTGCCAGCTTTGACCTTGAAGGCTTTGCTATCTCTGCCTGGAATTCCTTCTGCAGTATTTCTTGTCTAAGTTTTTCTCTAAAGTTTTTTTTTTTCTCTACTCTATTACAGGAGAAAAGGGGGGCCTGGCCCCCCTCGCCCATGCCAGACTTGGCCCAGAGTGGGGGGCGCATGCCCAGGCCCAGCAGGGCCGGCTGCTACGTTGGTTCTCCCATTTTTCTTCTGCCCCACCACCTTCTCTTCCATTTTCTTAAATATGTAATTAACAGAGATGTTACCCAAACTTTTGATTGGCTTTTTCTCCGGAAATCCACCTGGAAAAAACTATTTTCAGCCCCAGGGGGGCTAGTTGGCAAACCCATGACACCTCTGGATGGCCCATCCCTTCTCTCCAGCATGTTAACTGCACCTCACAGCTTGGTGTCATCAGTGAATTTGCTGAGGGTGTCCTTGATCCCACCGTCCATGTTGCTGACAAAGATGTTGAACAGTATCGGCCCCAGTACCAACCCCTGAGGGACACCACTTGTCGCTGGTCTCCACATGGACAATGAGCCATTGAGTACAACTCTTTGAGTGTGACCATCCAGCCAGTTCTTTATCCACCGAGTGGTTCATCCATCAAATCCATGTCTCTCCAATTTGGAGACAAGGATGTTGTGCAGGACAGTGTCCAATGCTTTGCATAAGTCCGGGTAGATGATGTCAGCTGCTCTGCCCCATCCACCAGTGCTTCAGCCCCAGCATAAAAGGTCAACAAATTTGTCAGGCATGATTTCCCCTTCGTAAAGCCATGTTGACTGTTACCAATCACCTCTTTGTTTTCCATGTGCCTTAGCATAGTTTTCAGGAGAATGTGCTCCACGATCTTGCCTGGCACAGAGGTGACACTGACTGGTCTGTAGTTCCCTGGGTCTTCCACTTTCCCCTTTTTAAAAATGGGGGTTATATTTCCCTCAGGAAACTCCTTGGGAACTTCACCTGACTACCACCATTTTTCAAAAACAATGGATAGTGGCTTAGCAACTTGGTCTGCCAGCTCCCTCAGGACCCGTGGATGGTTCTTATTGGGTCCCATGGACTTGTGCACATTCTGGTTCCTTAGATGGTCTTGAACCTGATCCTCTCCTACAGTAGGCTCAGGATCTTTATTCTTCCAGTCCCTGCATTTGCCTTTCCTGACTTGAGCAGTGTGGCTGGAGCACTTGCTGTTGAAGACTGAGGCATAGAAGTCATTGCAAAGACTGGCAGAAATCAAAGCACTGAGAAGTAAACATTGTAAAACTTAAGCTAAGTTCCTATCCACTCATCTAAGTAATGTTAAATAAGTCTGAAAGAGAAGTGATGTGAAAAAAGATGTTGAAAGTTGTTGACTACAGAGCATGGCTGGACTTTGAATCCTAAACAATTTTGTCCTGTTAGCTATGAGACATCATCTCAGTTTAAAGGACAAACTTTTAATTGAATACCTTAATTTTTCTAGGGGTGTGTGTATGCAAGGGAAGAGGTCCACTGCAACAAATAGTAACAAAATACTCAGTTATTCAGCTAGAGCTGTGCTTTATAGTTATATGGGAAAAGCCTTTTCTACTTCCAAATTAACTGCTTGCTTATGATGAAAGTACATTTTGCTCAATGCACTTGTGCTGAGGTGTGTTCTCAGGCTCATACTGACTAGAGTTTGATCAATATAACTGCTCTTAAATCTGTAGCAAGTCCTCCCCTGGTGGTCTAGTGGTTAAGGGTGCAGCGCTGTCACCGCCGAGGCCCGGGTTCAATTCCCAGTCAGGGACACTCCCGGGCAAATGGAGCTCGTTAGCCCTTAAAGGCAACCCATCTACGTCCTAAGGACCTCGCTGCCACCGTCCAAGCTCGCTTGGCCCCGGCAGATGAACCTTAGGATTAAAGGGTGGGCTCAGTTCCGCGCACACTGTGTCTCACCTAAAAAATCCAATGCGCAGGCTGGAAGGTGTAAAGACCTTCCCCGGATCTTCGCTCGCGAAGACTGGCCATTATTTATTATAGAGCAGGATACTTTTAAAATTAGCATCATGCCATATCCTTTGACTAGTTAAGCAGCTTACTCTAGGCACACAAAACTACTTTATTTTTTTTCTGTATGATTGGGCAACCTAAGTATTTGGTCCCTTCTGTATATTTCCTTTTCCCTCTTAGCCCATGGATACACTAGTAAAGAGGTACAGATTGACTCTTCCATAGCCTTCCCTCTACTCTTTAAGACTTGAAGAGAGAGCAGGGGGGTTTCTGAATGAAAAAATTATAGGCAGATTGTTGGGGGTAGAGACTGTGTGACTTCAATGTTAAAGCATTACCAAAGAAACTATTCAGTATCAAGATTTCTTTAATTTGTTATGTATGTACTTGGGGAGGGACAGCTTGATTAGATAGCATACAGATTTCAGTTGAAAATATATCAAGACTAAAATAAGCAAAGTAGTAAAAAGAAAAACAAACCACAAACCCAATGCCAAAGAACAACTATTTATATAAAAAGGTAGTTGACTTATACAAAGATATTATTGGAAATCAGGTAGTTGAAACCCTTAGAGGAAAGAGGCATTTTTTAGTCTCCTGCAAAATGACTAGCAAAATCTTGTAAAGGAGATAATTACTTTTCATTATGTACCGTTGTGCTGCACAGAAGGGGACTTGGACTGACAACCGTTGATCTTTTTTGTATAGATGAAGAATAATTTTATTTTTTTAAATATTCAATACTGAAAAGGCTTGCTGTACTTATATATACTCAGACTTTATTTTTAAATCTAGAGAACATGAATGGTTTAAGCAGGACCTTCCCAAATACCTGTTTCCTGAAGACCCGTCATATAGTTCTACCATGATTGATGATGAAGCCTTAAAAGAAGTTTGTGAGAAGTTTGAATGCACTGAAGAGGAAGTGCTAAGTTGTCTATACAGCCAAAATCATCAGGACCCTTTAGTGGTTGCTTATCACCTCATTATAGATAATAGAAGAATAATGAACGAGGCCAAAGACTTCTACTTGGCTACAAGCCCACTGGATTCTTTTCTTGATGATCACAATCTGTCTCGACCTCATCCTGAAAGAGTGCCATTCTTAGTAGCTGAAGCACCACGTCCCCGCCATACTCTTGATGAGCTGAATCCACAGAAGTCAAAACACCAAGGTGTAAGAAAAGCAAAGTGGCACTTGGGAATACGGAGTCAGAGTCGACCAAATGATATCATGGCTGAAGTTTGTCGAGCAATTAAACAACTGGATTATGAATGGAAGGTAAAAAATAAAGGTTCTTTACAGCAGACATCAGTAAATTTTTGTTTGAGCTGTGTAATTACATAACCTAGAAGTCTGAAACTGTTCTCCTGTGATGTGGAAGATAGTCTCATGTGCCTGTACTGACGGCTTATGTTTGGCTGTGCAGGAAGGGTTTTGGGGGAGGCTATTTATGCTGACAGGAAAAATCTTGCTAATGTGTTTAACCTTTCTACTGGGGCTCTGGGAATGTGTTGGGTGGGGTGTTTTGTTTGGGGTTTTTTGGTGTGTTTTTGTTGTTAAAAAAAAAAACACCTCTGATAAGTAAGCCTGAAATCACTTGATAATATCAGTGAGTTGAAATAAGAAAAACAATGTGCAGTGCTTCTTAAGCAGTTCTAGTTACTAAGTCAAATCTCTCATGTACTAGGTTGTAAATCCATACTATTTGCGTGTTCGAAGGAAGAATCCAGTGACAAATGCATATTCCAAAATGAGTCTACAATTGTATCAGGTGGACAGCAGGACATACTTACTGGACTTCCGTAGCATTGATGGTATGTAAAGACTTACATAAGTCAATGGACTTGTAAGGGGAATAATTTTAAATTAATTAATTAATTTAAGCCAAACTAGATCTGCATTAATGTTTCTTTATTCCTTCCTGGTCTAGTGTTCCTATGATCAGATGGTTAGCTGTTTCATTCTTTAAATAATCACTTTTTAGCTACATCAACTCCAGAACTGCTCCATTTTGCATCTGCACCAGCACTAATACTGCTGGTGCAAAAGGGGAAGGATTGTGGGAGGTAAGTTTTGGATCAACCTAAACTGGTTTTGCAACCTCACCCCCAAATTTAAATGTTAATTTATATCTGAAGTATGGGAACATGTTTTCCTAGTGAAGATAAAGCTTGGCATTTAGGCATGCAAATTTGACTTGAGCTGTATGTTGCTGTACTGGGTCTGGCTGAGATGGAGCTAATTTTCTCCATAGCAGCTGGTATGGTGCTGTTTATTTTATCTGTGACTGTGTTTTTGATCTGTGACTAAAACAGTGTTCTGGCTATTGCTGACCAGTACTTGCATAGTATCTAGTCTTTCTGTTTTCTCACTGTGGTGCACCCAATAAGTAGGCTGGGGGTGAACAAGAAGTTGTGAGGGCACATAACCTGAACAGCTGACCCAGCTTGATCAAAGTGATATTCCATGTTATATGATGTCACGCTTAGCAAAAAATCTGAGTGGATGGGAGTTTGGGGAAGGTCACTATTGCTCAAGAGACTGGCTGTGCATTATTAGTCTGCTTGTAGGAGGTGGCAAGTAATTGCCTTTGCATCACTTTTTTTTTTTTTTTCTTGCTTCATCTTATTAAACTGTGTTTATCTTGATCTATGAGTTTTCTTGCTTTTGTCCTTCCAATTTTCTTCCTCCATTGCACTAAGGTAGGGTGGAGTGAATGAAGGGCTGGCTGTGTAATAGAAGGGTTAACTTTGTTCATAAAATCTTATGTGTATGAGGGAGTCAGAAACTTTTTGTTGTAATTAAACAAGATAAGTTTCACAGACAGCTTGCCAATCAAGCAAGTGTCAATAAACAACTGATAAGAACTGCACCTTTCATCTCTAATAAGTACCAGACGACCACTTAACAGCCAGGAACTCAAACCGTAAACAAATTTACATCCAAAAACCCGGGACTTGAGAATATATAAAAGGAGCATTTACTACATTTCAGTGTGTGCCTCGGCAGGGCGCTTGCCCTCCAGGCCACCCAGCGCTGTTTTGCTTTATTATCGCTTACTTAATAAATTTATCAATGTTTAATTGGAATTGAGTTGTCTAAATTCTTATACTAACTTATAACAGGCTGGGGGTTTAGCTGCCAGCCAGGTCCAACCCATCAATGCTAGTAGTAAACAAAATTTGAGATGGGAATTGCATGCTTGCAGTAAGTGAAGTCTTGAAAGCAGTTGGACAGATCTGTAGAAAAAACTTTTATAGAGTGACAGTAACACAGCATACACTTCTGTTGTGGTTTAAGCCCAGCTGGTAATTAAGCCCCACACAGCCACTCCTTCACTTTCCCCAGGTAGAATGGGAGAGAGAATCAGAAGGGTAAAAGTGAGAAAACTCATGGGTTGAGAGAAAGACAGTTTAATAGTGAAAGCAAAAGCCACATGTGCAAGCAAAGCAAAACAAGGAATTTGGTCACTACTTCCCATGGGCAGGGTGGTGTACAGCCATTTCCATCATTCATAAGAGTTACTTGGGAAGACAAATGCCATCAACTCCAAACATCCCCCACTTTTTTCTTCTTCCCCCAGCTTTATATGCTGAGCATGACACCATATGATCTGGAATATCCCTTTGGTCAGTTGGAGTCAGCTGTCCCAGCTGTGTCCCCTTCCAACTCCTTGTGCATCCCCAGCCTCCTCGCTGGTGGGGCTATGTGAGAAGCAGAAAAGGCTTTGATGCTGTGCAAACCCTGCTCAGCAATAATAAAAACATCCCTGTGTTATCAGCACTGTTTCCAGCACAAATCCAAACCATAACCCCATGCTAGCTACTAAGAAGAAAATTAACTCTATCCCAGCTAAATCTGCAAGTCGGGTATCTTCCTGAAAATGGAGGAGCAAATATAGACTGGCCATAATGCTTGTTTAAGAGCATAGTAGACTAAAACAAATTATTTATAGCCAATGGTGTACATGATATGCCTAGGAAAGCATGTGGCATGGGAAAAGGATTCACTGGAATATGGCTGGATCATAGTATAGGATGGCTAAGGCTGAGTTTCGTGACAGTTTAACCTGATCTGACTTGGCACTGCAATTCTTGCCTTGTCCGTTCTGACAATACAAGTGCTTGTTTAGATCTAGTAGTATTTGATACAGGGGATTAATCACTTTCCTGCACTGACCTCTACTGTAGTATAAGATGAATGCCATTCCTGTTGGAGGGGAGATGACTGCTTAAGAGCCATGCAGCTGGGGCAGCTGTCGCGGTCGAGGCGGGGAGGCGACATGGGTTTCAGGATACCAGCAGCTTTTTTTATTGCAACAGTACAGCTACCTTTATACAGTTCTGGGGTAACACATGTACACACAGCATTGGTTTACCATATCATAACAACTCATGATTGGACATACAGCCACATGTCCAAACACCATAGGTTGACATTCCTCACAGGAAACCCACTGTGTCACAGTCCCCACTGTCCGTGGTTAACCCTCTGCCAGGTGTAAGAAGTTCCATCTTCAGTATCTCAGTTTACTGAGAGCCCAGAACCAGCTGGGCTCCCCAACAATTCCCCCTCTTTTGTATTATAGAAAATTGCCAGCATCAGCTAATACAGGGCCCTTGCACTAGTGACATGGCAATATCAATAATACAATACAATTACACACATAGGCAAAGAATCAACCAGTCCTTCTTTCATCAGTCCACAAGAATGGTACTCCTTCTTCTCAGTGCTGAATGTCCATAAATGAGTTGTCCATGTAGCTTGTGCATGTGCCACAGGTAGGTAGAAAGCAGACTGTTGGAGGATAAGAATATTGCTCCTCAAAAGCCAGCTGAACAAACAAGTATCCTCCCCCCCCCTTTTTTTTTTTTTTTTTTTACCATTTTTTTTTTTCTCTTTTTCTCTTTTTTTTTTTATTTTTCTACTTTTTTTTTTTAATTTTTTTTTTTTTTTTTTTTGACTTCTTAAAGTCTTTCAGTGCTTCAAAAAGCAGGTGTCAGGAAGTTAATAATTCCATGACTCCCCTGAAAGCAACTTTAGAAGTCCTGGTACCCGTGATCTCTGCTCCAAATTAGCATTTTTGCAGGAGCAGGGCATCTAGCTTGATTCCATGTCTCTCTTTAGCAGTAACTGCCACTCGGGACGACAGAGTCATCCTCTTTAGATAACATGGAACCTATTATACTCCGGTGGTTCACCTGTTCTAGACAGGTGTCTCCAAAAGATCTGGGCCGGCCCCCTGCGACTTTTTTGTCGCTTTTAAAACTACACCGGAGTTCCCGCCTCCAACAGCTCTCTCGGAGCTGTCTCTCTCCGTCCTTGTTCAGGACGTGAAAACCTTTTAGATTGCTTCAGGAGGTACTAATGTAAGTTACAAGCAGGGTAATAATACAGCGAAGACGAACAGTAGCTGGAATGTTGCTTTAGCAGCCGACTGCTGATAAAAGGCAGTTGCCGGGATACCGAGATTTCGCAAGAGTCCGAGCCAAGCGGGGGAGTGCGGCAAACAGGAATTTGTCTGCCCCACAGCTGCGAGAGTAACGAAGGCAGGGTCGCTCGGAACAAACGGCACTGCTGAGTCAGGGCACGTTCGGGGTGCGGTCTCAGCTGTTCCACGCACAGTCAGGGATGTCCGGTGATAGCGGAGGGACGCGAACCGGGCACGGAGCGGGCTGAGGCCCTGCACGGAGCTGGGATGTCAGGAGCGAGGGCTACGCAGGTTGCGCACGCAGCCACGCAGTGTCAATAGGGCTGCAGCTGGAACGCGGAGCGAGATAACGAGCGCTCCGGGGGGGAGAGCGGGGCGAGATTACGAACGCTCCGAGGTAGAACGGGGCAGCGCGGCAGGAGGGTTGATAACGGACCGCTCAGTAACTTACGTAGCCGTGACAAAGTCTCAGCAGCAGCGAGAAAGTTCTCAGCAGCAGCAAAAGGCAGCTCAGCGGCATACGATCTCTCGGGCTGAGAAGCGGTGAAAGCGGAACGGGGGGGTCAGCGGCCGTCTGATCCCTCCGGGTAGCAGCTTCTCGAGATCCCGCCCGAGCGATTCTTCGTTCGCTTCTTGTCGTCGAGTTCTCTTCTATCTTCCTTCGCAATCACGTCGGGGGTTCACCATATGTCGCGGTCGAGGCGGGGAGGCGACATGGGTTTCAGGATACCAGCAGCTTTTTTTATTGCAACAGTACAGCTACCTTTATACAGTTCTGGGGTAACACATGTACACACAGCATTGGTTTACCATATCATAACAACTCATGATTGGACATACAGCCACATGTCCAAACACCATAGGTTGACATTCCTCACAGGAAACCCACTGTGTCACAGTCCCCACTGTCCGTGGTTAACCCTCTGCCAGGTGTAAGAAGTTCCATCTTCAGTATCTCAGTTTACTGAGAGCCCAGAACCAGCTGGGCTCCCCAACAGGCAGCTGCAGTCCTGGCCTCAACTCTTGAGGAAATACAACCCAAGGGCATGAATTTGGCATCTCTCTTCCAATAGTGAAGCTGATCTGACTTTCCCTCCATCACAGCTAACTGTTCTCTATTCCTCTTACAAACTGTAGTTTAAAGTAGCTTTGATGTGAAAACTCCTATGTTCACTAACTTCCCCTGGAAATAACTTAATGAAAAATATGGTGAGTGCTGGTCTAAACTAGATCAAATAGTCCTGGAGCACAGTTCAGAGCACAAGAATAATTTGCATAAGGACATTTGATTCTGTGTTGCTATATGTATAAGCTTTTATTTTGTATCAACTATATACAGTTGCAAAAGCTGTTTATGTATTAATCAAGATTTTAAAAAATAATGTTAGAAGTGTGAAAAGGGGAAGAAGTTTGCTCTTCCTATGACTTATTTGGTACTGATGACTAATTTCCCTCCTCCATTTGCTCCCCAGATGAAATTACTGAAGCAAAATCTGGGACTGCAACTCCACAGAGATCAGGTTCTGTGAGCAACTGTAGATCCTGTCAAAAAGATTCAGATGCTGATGCACAAGGAAAATCTGCAGATATATCCCTTACACCATCAGTGATCTCTTCACTTGATTCTTCTAAAGCTGACTTAACTCCAAGACCAGGGAGTCATACAATAGAGTTCTTTGAGATGTGTGCAAATCTTATTAAAATACTTGCACAATAATTTTGAAAATGGGCTTATTTCTTTGATAGCAATAAGTATGCCTAAATCACAGTCAGATGCTTCCAGTTATAATCAAGTTAAATTAACTAAGGTGCTGAAAAAACTAGCCACAGAATGCAATTTGCAGAGGGATTGGAATGATTATGGGCAGTTATGTATATTATTTTGAAGCTGAATTCTGATTTTCTGCTGTCCAATAGCATAATACAGGTACAGGAAGTCACATGCTCTTTGGGCAGTGTTCATAACACATTAGAATTCATATAATATTTAAGTTATACTGGCCTTCTTGGTTTTTTCACTGGTAATACATACATCTAATGCACTGTAAGTAAATGTATACTTACTAGTTCAATGACTTAAGTATGACTTGTTGATCATCATCTATAGTTGTGCCTCAGTTGATCAGAATTGTCAGCATCTAACAGTAATGTGTTAAAACTGCTGTTTCCTCTCCCTTATTTGGCAGTTAATGATATAGGATAGTTTTAATGCATTTGTCCTGGTTTTAGTTAGTGTAGAGTTAATTTCTTCTCAGTAGGTGTTAGAGTGCTGTGTTTTAGTTTCAGAATGAGAATGGTGTTGATAACATACTGATGATTTGGTTTCTGCTAAGTCATGTTTATCTTAAGTCAAGGACTCTTTTTTCCCTTGTCTCATGCCCTGCCAGTGGGAGGGAGCATAGCTGGGACAGGTGACCCGAACTGACGAAAGGGATATCCCACACCATAGAATGTCATGGCTTGTATATAAACTTGGGGGAGTTAACTGGAAGGGGCTGATCTGGGTTCAGGAAGAGGGGTTTGGTGTCGGTCAGTGGGTGGTGAGCAATTGCATTGTGCATCACTTTGTTTCCTTTTTATTATAATTATTGTTATTTAGCATAATTTTTGTATTTTACTTTATTTTCAATTATTAAACTGTTCTTATCTCAACATTCTACCAGGGTGGGAGGGACAGAGGGGGGGGTTGAGTGAGGGGCTGCATGGTGTTTAATTTCCATCTGAGCTTAAACCATGACAACATTATAATTTACTGCATTTAATAATGGATAAATGTTATTCAATCCATGCAAATCCAACCAGGTGGAAATACATGTAGGTGGTTTGTAATGCACTAAGAGTTAAATTCTGTGGGCTGTAAGTAGAACAATTTGGGCCACAACAGTGGTGAGAGACAATGCTGGGAAGACTTGGCACTCTGTGGGCTGAAACAAAATGTGCCTCTGTGAAGGAGAACTGTCACCAGATTCCTTATCTGCAGATTTACTAACTCATATCTTAGTATGGTAGCAGCACAGCAGCTCCCCACTGCTACTGCAGGCTGAGAATCCTGTTCCTTATAAACACGTGCATGTAGTTAAGAACACAGCTCTAAGGCCTCTTTCATGCTATTCCAGAACCTAAAATTTTCACTGTTATAAATATGTTCATACTTTGATACAACTGTTTATATCATATGCTAACAGCGTATATTATATAGAATCCCCTTTGCAGTTGAAAATACATATATAGGTTTAGGTTTTCCCAAGACACCTTTATAGTGAACTGTGCCATTAAAATTGTGGCATTAATAGTCCAACTTTTCAACTAAACATTTAAAACTGATCATGACAACTTACCACAGAATGGTTTGGGTTGGAAGGGACCTTAAAGATCATCTAGTTCCAACCCCCTGCCATGGGCAGGGACGCCTACCACTAGACCAGTTTACTTGGAGTCACATCCAACCTGGCCTTGAACACTTCCAGGGATGGGGCATCTACAACCTCTGTGGGCAACTTGTGCCAGTGCCTCACCACTCTTATAGTGAAATTCTTCCTGATATCTAATCTAAACCTGTCCTCCTTGAGCTTAAGGCCATTTCCCCTTGTCCTATCACTACATGGTCTTGTTAAAAGTCCTTTTCCAGCACTCTGGTCCCCCTTTAGGTACTGGAATGTGCTATAAGGTCTCCCCAGAGCCTTCCCTTCTTTAGGCTGAACAGCCCCAACTCTCTCAGCCTGTCTTCATAGGATAAGTGCTCCAGCCCTGTGAACAACTTAGTGACCTCCTCTGGACTTGCTCCAACAGTACAGCTGGACACAGTACTCCATGTGGGGTCTCACAAGAGGAGAGTAGAGGGGGAGAATCACCTCCCTTGACTGGCTGGTCACACTTTTTTGATGCAGCCCAGGACATGGTTGGCTTTCTGGGCTGCAAGTGTGCATGACCGGGGCATGTTTGGTCGGTATTGGGACCAGTGTTATTTATTATCTTCATTAATGTCATAGACGAAAGGATCGAGTGCACCCTCAGCAAGTTTACAGATGACACCAAGCTGAGTGGTGCGGTTGACACTCCTGAAGGATGGAGCCATCCAGAGAGACCAGGCCAAGCTTGAGAAGTTGGTCCATGGGGATCTCATGAGTTTTATCAAGACTTAAATGCAAGGTGCTGTACCTGGGTTGGGGCAACCCCCAGTATCAATCCAGGCTGGGGGATGAACAGATCAAGAGCAGCCCTGCTGAGAAGGACTTGGGGGTGCTGGTAGATGAGAGGCTGGACATGAGCTGGCAATGTGTGTTTTCAACCCAGAAACCAACTGTTTCCTGGGCTGCATCAAAGTAGGAGTGGCCACCAGGCTGAGGGAGGTGATTCTGCCCCTCTACTCCCTTTTGGTGAGACCCCACCTTCAGTGCTGCATCCAGCTCTAGGGTCCCCAGCACAGGAAGGACTTGGACCTGTTGGAGCAAGTTCAGAGGAAGGCCACAAAGATGATCAGAGGGATGGAACACCTCTCCTATGAGGAAAGGCTGAGAGAATTCAGTTTGTTCAACCTGGAAAAGAGAAGGCTTTGGGGTGACCTAATTGTGGCCTTCCAGTACCTGAAGGGAGCCAACAAGAAAGATGGAGAGGGACTCTTTACAAGAGCCTGGAGTGACAGGACAAGGGGCAACAGATTCAAACTGAAAGAGAGTATATTTAGATTAGATATTTGAAAAAAATCTTTGCTGTGAGGGTGGCGAGACACTGGCACAGGTTGCCCAGAGAGGTTGTGGATGCCCCATCCCTGGAAGTGTTCAAGACCAGGTTGGATGGAGCTCTAAGCAACCTGGTTTAGTGGAAGGTGTCCCTGCCCATGGCAGGGGGTTGGAACTAAATGATCTTTAAGGTCCCTTCCAACCCAAACCATTCTATGATTCTGTGATTCTATGATTCTATGATAATTACAGTGCATTAGCTGTTTTGCATTATTTGCCTAGGCACTGTATACATGCAAATAAATTCAATCTTAATAACAGAAAAGTAAGATTACCACACATTTACAGGAGATGAAGAAATTACCAGACTAGCTAAAGCATTACTTACTGGCCATTCTGTGATTTTGTACTGAGCTTCTCATCCACAAACATCCCCAGTCCTCCCCAGGGCTAATTCTCAATCCATTCTATGCCCAGCCTTTATTTGTGCTACGTATTCAAAAAGTTTTTAACAGTGGATTTCTTTTACCAGTGTCATAAATCATACTGAAGTTATGGTTTTTGCAATGTTTTGGGAAGAAAATTGAACCTCAAATGTTAAAATTGTAGCTAGCACTTCTGTAAAAACATTTAATCTTTTGTAAACTAGATTTAATTATCCACAGTTCCATTTTCATCTAGCACTAATAGATGTAAACATTGCACAATAAGCTATGTCATAAAACATTTAGTTTTACATTCGACCATGATTATTCTCTTCAAAATTTCTTCATTATCTACTTTGTTTTGAAGATTGCTCTCCTGGTTAGAGACTGGAAATCAAGACATTACTATGAACAGTGAAACTTTGACCCTGAAAATGAATGGGAGTTAATGTCTAGCTGAAAAATGCTAGCTACAGCTATAAGAATAGTGTAATCCAGGCCAACTGATTCCAGTTATGAATATGCACAGCACAGAATTTGATGAAACTTGAAACTGCTTAAGCCCTGGAGCTCCTGTAAACTGTTCTGAACTGGGAAATGTTGTGGTCTGCCCAGTATGTAGGTACAAGTTACAACTTCAGATCTTTATCCTCACACTGTCCCTGTAATGCACAGATGTATTACTGTATTTCAAAGTGGAAGATTTCTGTTAAAGACAACTTTGGTTTTAAACTCCTGAGACTGAGATGTCAACATGAGACCAACTGCAAATCCTACTTAAGTGGAGGTTTGTGTTTTGTGGGGTTTTTTTAAGCCTTGTAAGAAATTATTCTGATGTACTAAATAAATTTTTGTTACCATTTTATTTTGAAGTTGTTAAATATTGCACTTGTACAATATAACAAATGCACAGGTTTTTTGGTTTTTTTTGTTTGTTTGGTTGGTTGGTTTTTTTAAGTAATTCCTCATCTGGAACTGGTTTGGAATCACTGAGTTTCCTGTGTATGTTAAACTAAATATTTGTAAATGGTATCTATCTTGGTTTGCAAATTTGTAATGCTGACCACAAGTGTAAGGTGTCAAGGTGCAAAAGGCTTTAATTTTTATATACTTTTTTGGCACTCTTATGCATTAAGGCAACCATGGTTATTATTTTGTCTTGGTATCTGGAAGTTGAAGTGAGTTTCTGGCAGAAGTGTACTGTATGCATAGCTTTATTTAAAGTAAATTTTATTGATATGATAAATCAGTTTTGATGGACAAAAGTTTCCTGCTGGAACAGAGTTGAGGTGGGGTTTTTTTGTTTTGTTTGTTTGGTGGGGGGTGGGGGGGTAGGGGGGGTTATACAGTGTGGGGGAGGGAGAAAGAGGGACTGACAAGCTATTTGAATCCACAATAGTTGTCTGTTGTGTAACTTTCTTATGCTTTGTAAATCTTACTGTTGAAACTGCTTTCTTCAGATGTTCCTACTGATCTTGCAGACCATGTTTTAGTATCAGACTAGTATCTGCCAATAGGTTGTGAAACAAAACTTCACTGAGAAATGGGCCAGGATTCTAAGGAGGCAATTTATGCAAATATACCAGTTGATCTATATTCCCAAGCTTTCTTCCACTGTAGCATGTTGAATTATCTTGTATTGTAAATTTTTTAAAAATGTGGACAAACATGATTGACCCATGTGAATTATAACTCACTAGGTAATGGATAAAAGTTTCATCCTGATGGTTCAATACTTTTAAAAAAAATTCATGGTTGTTTTGATATGAGTGTTTAATAAAAACTTGGAAATAAACTATATTTTGCCAGTTGATTACTATTATAAGATGTAAAGTCCTGTTTGTTAACAAAATTGTGCCTACTACCTGTGTTGTGGGTTGGTTTGTTTGAGTCTTTTTTTCTTTCAAAGCTGAATGGCTCAAATACTTGCTTATAACATAAGCCCACCTGGCTCCTTGTTTCCTGCCACCTCCCTGTTGATTGTGTTGTGCCTTGTTCCCAGCTGGGGTGACCTCCGTGCTGGAGGCATCTGTCCCAGGGATGCTTTGCTTGCTGTGGAACTGCTGTGGGAGAAACATTCCCCCATAGGCAGCCAGTCAGCATTTAGGGCTGTGCAGCAGGAGATCTGTGTGACCATTCCAGCTCATAGTGGTTTTGTTGTCCTAAAAGTAGGGTTCTTTCACCTGGCATGCAAGAAGGCGATCCGCACACAGAGTCGAGTTTTTTGTTTTATTACATGTCTGCACAGAGATGGGTGCTGGGTAGTGAATCCACAAAGCTGGCACACCCTCAGTATGCCAGCTATCCGTATTTATACACTTCAAACAGTGAAAAATTGACATTTCCCATATAGGAAACAATCTAAAGCCATTGGCTATACATTCCTTCATCTCTGTTTAAAGATCCAGTACACAGGTATTTTACAATGCTTGCTGTATGGGGAAGGGGCTTGTGTAAGGGACTATTGCAGCTAATGGGCAGGTATTTTAATAGATTCATTTTAATTTGTTAATGACTAAAGGTTAACACAAAGTTCAAGCAAAATTCTTTTGCTTTATCAGCAGCTGTGTTATCTCCTCGTTGATTTAATTTATGGTGTGATCCTGCTCTTGCTTGCTTCTCAGGTCATGGCTCCTAGTTTCAGCTTGCTATCTACAGAGTTATGTATGCAATAAAGTCCTCCTTTGAGACTTTTTAAAAAATGCTTATTTTTCTTCAAGTCTCACTTTCGTGCCATTTCTTTAGCATAGTTCATTTTGTTGCTTCCCTTTCTTGCTATTCAACATCTGCTAAAAAGTTTTGCTTCATTCTTATGAGATATTTGGCTAATTGTCATTCCCAAAAATCCTGCCTAACCTTTATATATTTTACTCCCCGTTCTTTCCTTTTTAAATCTGGGGTCATCATCATTATTTCTTGTTCTTTGTTTCCCATGGTCATGTTAGTAAAACAAAAAGAACAACATTGACTTAGACATAGACAAATGTCAGTATCACTATAACGATTAGTCCTATTCTCCTAAACCAACTCCCCAAGTCTGGTAACCAAGATGTAAGCCACTTCCATACTTCAGCAAAACCTAAGGATGGATCATCACTTTGTAATTCATGTAATATTTTTACTTTCCTTATAAGATTTTTTGTTATCATTTCTAGGCTTAAGCAAACAAGTATTTTTATAGATTACCACTATAACTATAGGTAACAATATCACTAATACACAAAAACAATAACAATAGTCCTTGACGACAGTCTAATTCGAGGTTTTTAATTCAAGGGGATTCAGATTCCCAGGTGCAATTCATTATATAAGGTTCTTGTGTAGTTTAATTTTTAATGGTCCCAATGCTGTCAATGTCCACTGGTGATCCAGAAGAGCTATCATCAAACTTGAATAGTGAATCCAAGAGTTAATTCCTTCTACCTTTACTGCTGTGTAGTGTTGCCTAAAAGACCGAGGAGGGAAAAAGACTTCAGGCCAAATTAGGTAAGAGATAAGATTAAGCAAGCAGAAGTTTTAATAAGCCTCCAGGCTCTAGGAATACAAACCCACGCGTGTGCGTTTCGACTCAGGTGTTACAATTTTATAATGATTTCCGTCAAATCCCCTTTCGTCCACCCTCCAGTTCTGCCCATTTCTGCCCTGTTCTGCCTTGTTCTGCCCCCAGACACACCCTTTGGGAATTGAGTCTGGGGGAGTTTGGGATCCCTTCTTCCTCATCATCTTCTTTGCAGCACATGCAGTCCTTGGAGCCCTTCCAAAGCTCTGGGCTTGAAGGTTGTTGTGTCTATGTCTATATCTTCTGGTGCAGATTTTAAGGTGATTTTCTTCAATTCTACCTTGAAAAGGAGACTAAACACACTAATGGAATTTAGGGGGATTGATATGGAATGGAGTAGCAGGGTAGGGTACATGTAAACATTATGCTACAGGGTAAGGGATGTAATACAGCTACGTTAAAATCTACATTCACAGTACAACTACTTCTAAAATCTTAAAAAAAAAAAAAAAAAAATCAAAAACTCTAAGGCATCAGTAGGTTGTTAAAAGTACCAAATGGGGTCCTTTCCACTTTTCCATTAATAGCTCAACCTTCCAAGTTTGAATGTAGACCAAGTCTCCAGGTTCAAAATAATGTACCGGAGAGTCCAGAGGAAGTGGAACCTGCTGGTTGAGATACCTGTGCAAGGAAGATAATACCTGAGAAAGAGACAGCAAATGATTTCTTGTGATTCCCTCCCCTTCTAAGTGCATTTGGTCCATTTGATTTCCTGACAGGATATGGTTTTCCCCTCTGAAGGGACTTCTTCCCTCTCTAACCTGTAGAGTTATCTTATTTCTCATCATAGGTAAAACCTCCTGTGTTTCCTGACGTAATTTTGTGATTTGCCTCATGAGAGTCTGTAGGTATAAAACCTACAACCATGACATATGTGGGAGACAACGTGGAATACATGCAATGGAAACATCAATCATAGAGGAGAAACAGATGCAACCCAAGAGAACTCCTGGAGTCAGCACGGAGAAACATCATGTTACGAAATCATTGTTCCGCGTTACCCTATGTTATGTAACCTCTCTCCCCCCCACCATCTCCATGCTGCCGGTTGGTTGGAATGCAGTTCCTGTTCTGCCCCCAGAGCTGGGTCACGCCCCTATCCTAACCCCATTGGCTGTTTCCCCTGCCTTTCCCCGGTTCCTGGGTTCTTACTGGGTATTACCCTCTTGGTCCCTCTCTTTGGCTGGCCGAGTAACCAAGCCTCTCCCTTCCTCCCAGAATCCTTATAAGCCACGGGAAACTTGAATAAACCCTCTTTGCCTCCTGCCTGCCTGCGTGTTGTGTGGTCATTGCTGCATCCCACACTTGGGATCACAGCACAGCAATTCCATCCCGGGGAGGTGAAAAGCAGAGAGCATTTCCCTTGCAATCCTGTCAAATGGCGCCCAACATGATCTCAAGCTCTGCTTGCATTTCTACCGTGTAGAAATTCCTCCAGACGTCTCTGGGCTCAAGCGACGAAGTGGAATTTTGGCTTCCCGCTCGGACAGATTCTACAACTCAACTTTGGATTTTGACCTGTCCAGATTTTGAGGTAGGTCAGCAGTTGTATAGTTCCCTCAGCCCTGTTACCTCATTTTCAAATAATGGGTTTACTATCCTCCAAAAGACAGCAGGATAGCTACAAGCATTTGAAAAACTTTATCTACCTTCATGGACACCCACTAGATAAACAGTCTTTAAAAGCTCTGATTAAGTGGATTTCAAAGAATGATCACGCTGTTCCCTATACACTCACCTATGAACAATGGGACAAACTGGGACTTAAATTGTGGAAAGCTACACAGGCAAATGACACTCTCGCATCCCAAGCTTCTATTGCCTGATGTTTGATCTTAACTTTGTTTGGAAAAAACCGAAAATATGAACTCTGGGGTGGGAGATGGGGAGGTAGAACAGGGTCGTGGTCGATGTGAGCGTATGGCGTCGGGAACAGCTGTAGGGGGGAAAACCTACCCTTTGCGCCACCATCTCAGCTGGAGCATGCCGTGGCTTGCTCGCCCCCCCAACCCCAAAATGACGCCGGCCGCATGGCCACCTTGCCCCCTCCCCCCTCCCCACACACGGGAAGCAGCCAGCACCAACCCATCCCACAGGGCTGGGTAGCTCCCCCTGACCCCACAAGGGTAACCGCAGCTTTCCTGGCTGCATCTCGGACTGCTGGCAATTACTCTGCTATGCAGCCAGGTGGCGCTGTCCCGACCTCAATACCATCGAACTTTTCTGGTCCTTGGGGGGGCAGGTCACCACCACAAACCCCACCCACATCCGGTCTTCCGGAAGTGAGGGTCTCTCAAAATGGCCACACCCAGATACCCATTATACCCGAGCCATGTGCTCTAACCAGTCAAGGTTACTACCCCTTACATCAGGAAGCAGTTGCAAATGATTTTTATTTCAATGAGGCATACCCTGTTTTCCACCGCAGTAACTGTCCGCCCCAATGGAACCCGTTGCTGCTGTCACTCCTTAAAGATACCAAAAAGGCAATAACCGATTACGGCCTCAGTTCACCCTATGCTCTAGAAGTTCTGAGGTCATTATTTGCAGCTTACAACCTGACTCCAAATGATATAAGAACGTTATCAGATGCATTTTTTACTAAAATGCAAAACACTCTTTTCCTACAAGAGTGGAAAGTGTTAATCCACAAGCATGCGGAACAAATATTCCCTACCACTGGTACCCCAATTGATGATACAATTAACATGATGTTTGACACTGGGTCATTTTCATCTAATCACGCTCAAACCACAATCCCTTTAAAGGAATTGCAGAGATCTAAGTCCTTAGCATTTGATGCAATTTGCAATATTGCTGAAGCCTCTGAAGTCACTCAATCCTATACACAGATCCATCAAAAACTGACGGAACCTTTTCTGAACTTTGCTGAGAGATTAAAGGACACTCTCGCAAAACAATTTAAATTTCCAGAGGCTCCAGATTCTATGTTCCAGAAATTAACCATAGAACAAGCAAACCAGGACTGTCAACATATTTTGAGGACACTGAAAGATCCTACCCCCATGGATATGGTTAAAGCTTGCCGAGAGGTGATACCTACCACCACCGATAAACCCCCCCCAAGCAGAAGCAATGGCTGCACAACACCACCGAACAGTTCCCACTTGCAACTACTGCAAAAGACTGGGTCACTTTAAAAAGGACTGCCCTCATCTGAAAAGAGCCCCTACAGTGCCACCCAGCTTGTGTCCCCATGTAGAAAGGGGTTACACTTGGCAACTGATTGTAGGTCACTTTTTGACAGAGAGGGGAAGCCACTCCCACCAAGAGTCCCACAAAAGACGACCCTGGTTCCTGGAAACGAGGAACTGAGCGCTTAGGGGAGCGCTCTGATATAAATTGCCCCTTAACCCAGCCAAAACCACTGGCTCCCCCACTCCTGCACACTCACACTCAGCGTCTCCAGGGTGGAATTAGCATCTCCCCACCCAATCACCATACACAA
>NW_026087550.1:0-51688 GCF_022539395.1 Myiozetetes cayanensis
CCCCCAAAACCCCTCGGGGACCTCTGACCCCCCCTCATTTGGGTGGTTTTGGTGTTTTTTTGGCAGCCCCCCACCTGGCCGAGCTGCGCCGGGACCCCCTCGGGAGGGGGTCCTGAGGAGGCTCCGCCTGGAGCAGTTCCTGAGGGACAGGGGGTGGGAGAGGGCCCAGAGGGGGAGAGAGACCCCCAAAATGGGGATGGGGGAGTGAGACCCCCCCCCAACCCCTAAAATCATCCCCAATTCACTCCTGAGCTTCCCTGAAATGTGGGACCCCCACCCCAAAAATAAAACCCTGAGGGACAGGGGGTGGGAGAGGGCCCAGAGGGGGGGAGAGACCCCCAAAATGGGGATGGTGGAGTGAGACCCCCCCCTAGACCCCCCCAGACCCCCCAAAATCATCCCTGAGGTCAGGGGACCCCCCAGACCCAAAATAAACCCTGAGGGACAGGGGGGGGTGGGAGAGGGCCCAGAGGGGGGACACCCAAAATGGGGATGGGGAGGTCCTAGGGCAGTGAGACCCCCCCAGACCCTCCAAAATCATCCCCAGGGTCGTGGGACCCCCCAGACTCAAAATAAACCCTGAGGGACAGGGGGGGCTGGGAGAGGGCCCAGAGGGGAGAGACCCCAAAATGGGGATGGGGAGGTCCTGGGGCAGTGAGACTCCCAGACCCCCCAAATCATCCCTGAGGTCAGGGGACCCCCCACCCCCAAAATAAACCCTGAGGGACGGGGGGGGGTGGGAGAGGGCCCAGAGGGGGGAGACACCCCAAAATGGGGCTGGGGAGCTCCTGGGCAGTGAGACCCTCAGACCCCCAAAATCACCCCCAATTCCCCTGAGCTTCCCTGAAATTTGGGACCCCCCACCCCAAAATAAACCCTGAGGGACAGGGGGGGGTGGGAGAGGGCCCAGAGGGGGGGAGAGACCCCCAAAATGGGGATGGGGGAGTGAGACCCCCCCCAGACCCCCCAAAATCATCCCTGAGGTCAGGGAGCCCCCACCCAAAATAAACCCTGAGGGACAGGGGGGGGTGGGAGAGGGCCCAGAGGGGGGGAGACACCCCCAAAATGGGGCTGGGGGAGCTCCTGGGGGACTGAGACCCCCCCAGAACCCCTCAGACCCCCAAAATCACCCCCAGTTCACTCCTGAGCTTCCCTGAAATTCTGGGACCCCACCCCAAAATAAACCCCTGAGGGACAGGGGGGCTGGGAGAGGAGCCCAGAGGGGGGAGAGACCCCAAAATGGGGATGGGGAGTGAGACTCCCCAAATTCACCCCTGAGCCCCCAAGATCGTGGGACCCCCTGAGAGTTTTGGGACCCCCACCCAAAAAACCCCTAAAAACCCTTTGGGGGTCGGGAGACCCCAAAGGGTCCTGAACCCCCCCAAATTTTCTCCCCCTCCCCCACCCCAAGGGGTCTCGGGACCCTCCCCCAAATTTTATCAATAAATTTTGTATTTTTTTACTGATTTTCTCCTTTTTTTTGGTGTTTTCTTCTCTTTTTTTCCCCCTCCCCCTCCCCAAAATTTGGGGCGATTTTCAGTTCTTCATTTTTAGATTATTTTTAATTTTTATGTTCTTGTAATTTTTCATAAGTTTTATGACCTATTTTTATTAATATTTTTATGAAGTATTTTGCAAATTTTCATAAGTTTTCATAAATTGGTATTTTTGCATCACTTTAAGAATTTCATCACGGCCTTATAAATTAATATATTTGTAATATTTTATAAACTTTATAGTGTTTTTATAAATCAGCACTTTTGTAATGTAATAATAATAAAAAATAATATTTTATTTATTTATTTATTTATTTATTTTCTTTCGTAATATTTTATAAATTCCTTTTATATTTTTGTAAATCAATATTTTTGTGGTATTTTGTAAACTTAACATTATTTTTACAAACAAATATATTTATACTCCTTTACAAATCTCATATTACTTTTATAAATTATTATGTTTATAGTATTTGATAAATTCTATTATGTCTTTATATATCAATTACTTTTATAACATTTTATATTTTACTATGTTTTTATAAATTTATTGTATTTCTATAAAATGTTCACATATTTATAACATATAATTTTAATATATTTCACATACTTATACTTTACAACATTGTCATGATTTTTGGCAAATTTTATAAATTAACGTATTTTCAGGATTTTTAATAATTTTAAAAAGATTTAAAACGGGGAGGGGGCGGAGCCAGAAGGAAAAGGGGCGGGGTTAAGATCGGAAAGGGGCGTGGTTTAGCACCGAATGGGCGTGGTTTGGACCGGAAAGGGGCGTGGCTTCCCACTAAATGGGCGTGGTTTGGGCTGGAAAGGGGCGTGGTTTCCGTTAAATGGGCGTGGTTCGGAAAGAAATGGGCGTGGTTTGGGCTGAAAGTGGGCGTGTTTTGGTCTGAAAAGGGGCGTGGTTTGGGCTGGAAAAGGGGCGTGGTTTGGGCTGGAAAGGGGCGTGGTCAGCGCTCGGGGGGTCCCTCCAGGAGGGGTCGCAGCGCGGCCGAAAAAGCCACGAGGGTTTGACCCAAAACTCGAGTGAGGGTCGTGACGAGCCGCAGGAACTCCCTGGGGGGTCAAAAACGGAGCTCAGGACCCCCAAAATCAGCTTCGGGCACCCCAAAAACCCCCAAAACCACCCCAAAAATCCCCCCGGGACCCCCAAAACCCCCCAGGGACCCCCCAAAACCCCCTCAGACCCCCAAAACCCCCCCCGAGACCCCCAAAATCCTCCTCGGGGACCCCAAAAATCCCCTCAGACCCCCCCAGGACCCCCAAAATCATCTTCGGGGACCCTAAAAACACCCCGAGACTCCCCAAAAGGTTATTTTGGGGTATTTTTGGGGTATTTTTGGGGTATTTTGGGGTATTTTTGGGGTATTTTGGGGTATTTATTTTGGGGTATTTTAGGCTTATTTTGGGTCATTTTGGGTTTGTTTTGGGTGGTTATTTTTTAGGGTTTCTGGGTGTTATTTTAGGGTGATTTTGGGCTATTTTTGGGTTATTTTGGGGTGTTTTGGGGTTATTGGGTTATTTTGGGGTTATTTTGGGTGGTTATTTTTTAGGGTTTCTGGGTGTTAATTTAGGGTTATTTTGGGGTTATTTGGGGTCATTTTGGGGTATTTTGGGGTATTTTAGGGCAATTTTGTGTCATTTTGGGGTTATTTTGAGTGGTTATTTTTGGGGGTTTCTGGGGTGTTTCGGGGTTATTTAAGTTATTTTGGGCTATTTTACTAATGAAGATTTGAGTGATTATTTTGGGGGTTTCATGGGGTTGGGGCTATTTTAGGGTTATTTTTGGGTCATTTTGGGGTTATTTTGAGTGATTATTTTTGGGGGTTTCTGGGGGTGTTTTTGGGGTTATTTTGGGGTTATTTTTGGGGTTATTTTGGGTCATTTTGGGGTTATTTTGAGTGGTTATTTTGGGGGGTTTTTGGGGGGTTTCTGGGGGTGGTTTTGGGGTATTTTTGGGGTCATTTTGGGGTTATTTTGAGTGGTTATTTTGGGGAGTTTCTGGGGGGGTTTTGGGGTATTTTGGGGTTATTTTGGGGTTATTTTGGGTGGTTATTTTTGGGCTCCTCACCTGAGCATCCTGTCGGGCCCCCCCAGGTCCCAGCGGGCCCCCCTGGATTTGGGGAGGGGTCTCTGGGGGTTATTTTGGGGCATTTTGGGGTTATTTCAGGATAATTTGGGGTTATTTTGGGTTATTTTGGGGTTATTTTGAGTGGTTATTTTTGGGGGGTTTCTGGGGGTGTTTTGGGGGTATTTTTTAGTTATTTTCGGGGCTATTTTGGGGTTGTTTTTGGGGTCCTCACCTGAGCATCCTGTCGGGCCCCCCCAGGTCCCAGCGGGCCCCCCTGGATTTGGGGAGGGGTCTCTGGGGGTGATTTTGGGGTATTTTGGGGTTATTTGGGGCTATTTTGGGGTTATTTTGGGTCATTTGGGGGATATTTTGGGTGGGTATTTTGGGGGGTTTTTTTTGGGTTATTTGGGGCTATTTTTGGGTTATTTTGGGTTATTTTGGGGTTATTTTTGGGGTCCTCACCTGAGCATCCTGTCGGGCCCCCCCAGGTCCCAGCGGACCCCCCGGATTTGGAGGGAGAGGCGGAGCCGCCCCCTCCTCCCCTCCCCTCCCGGGGCTCCCCAGGGCCAGGCTGAGCCGGGCCAGGTCAGGGGACCCCCGGACCCCAGGGGGCGGAGACCCTCCCAAATCCCAGCCTCGGGGCCTGCAGAGAGAAAAGGAAGGGGGTCAAAAGGGTGGGCTGGGGGATTTTGGGGGCTCAAAGGGGAATTTGGGGGGGATTTGGGGTGATATTTGGGGTTTTTTGGGTCGATTTTTGGGGGTTTTTTGGGCGATTTTGGGGTTTTTGGGGCGATTTTTGGGTATTTCTTGGGGAGATTTTTGGGTATTTTTAGGGCGATTTTGGAGTTTTTGGGGTGATTTTTGGAGTTTTTGGGGTGATTTTGGGGATTTTGGGGCGATTTTTGGGAAATTTTGGGGAGCAATTTTTGGGTTTTTTTGGGTTTTTTGGGGTCTTTTGGGTCGATTTTGGGGATTTTAGGGCGATTTTTGGGGGTTTTGGGGGTGATTTTGGGGATTTTTGGGTGATTTTGGGGGGTTTTGGGGACGATTTTGGGGATTTTGGGGGCAATTTTGGGGCAATTTTTAGGCGATTTTGGGGATTTTGGGGACGATTTTGGGGTTTTTGGAGCGATTTTAGGCGATTATTTTGGGTGTTTTGGGGTTTTTGGGGCGATTTTTGGGGTTTTTAAGCGATTTTGGGGATTTTGGGGCAATTTTGGGGCGATTTTGGGGTTTCTTAGGGCGATTTTTGGGGATTTTTTGGGGCGATTTTTGGGGCGATTTTTGGGGCGATTTTTGGTTTTTTGGGGCGATTTTTTGGTTTTTTGGGGCAATTTTGGGTGATTTTTTGGGGTTTTGGTGTGATTTTTTTGGGGAGGGGTCTCACCATGTGGGGGTCCCACTTCTCCCCCGGCCCCAGCAGCACCAGGGGGTGTGGGGAGGGCCCCAAAACTCCTCGTCCTCCACGGGGTCCCGCCCTGGGCCACGACCACGACCACGGGGGGCAGAGACAGAGCAGCTTCCGCCTGGGGGTTTGGGGGATTTGGGGGAAAAAAGGGAATTTGGGGGATTTGGGGGTTTAGGGGGAAAAAGGGAATTTGGGGGGATTTAGGGGTTTGGGGGATTTGGGGAGGTTTAGGGGGAAATAAATGGAATTAAAGGGAATTTGAGGGGGACTTGGGGGTTTTAGGGGGATTTAGGGGAAATAAAGGGAATTTGGGGGAAATAAAGGGAATTTGAGGGATTTGGGGGTTTAGAGGGGATTTGGGGGTTGGGGGATTTGGGGGTTTAGGGGATTTGGGGGATTTGGGGCGTTGGGGAGATTTGGGGGATTTGGGGGTTTGGGGGCTTTAGGGGATTTGGGGGATTTGGGGATTTGGGGGGATTTGGGGGAAATAAAGGAATTAAAGGGAATTTGGGGAGAATTGGGGTGGATTTTGGGGTCCTGGGTGGATTTTGGGGTCCTGAGTTAATTTGGGGTTGATTTGGGGGTCCCAGGTTAATTTGGGGTGGATTTTGGGGTCCTGGGTGGATTTGGGATCCCAGGTTAATTTTGGGGGTCCCAGGTTAATTTGAGGTGGATTTTGGGGTCCTGGGTGGATTTTGGGGTCCTAGGTTAATTTGGGTTGATTTTGGGGTCCTGGGTGGATTTGGGGTCCCGGGTGGATTTTGGGGTCCTAGGTTAATTTTAGGTTAATTTTGGGGTCCTAGGGTGGATTTTGGGGTCCCCCTCACCTGCTCCCGCAGCTCCCCAAAGTGGCCGCCAGGACCCCTTGGGCCTCGCCCTCCCCACGCGTGACCCAAAAGGGCCGGGCAGGGGGTCGGGGGGTGGGGGAGGGCGGCCCAAACCCACCGGGACACCGCCCTAAAGGGGGAGGGGAGGGGCGACACTCGGGGGCCCGGCGTGAAAGACCCCCCAAAAATCACCCCAAAAATCACCCCAATCTACCCAAATCCACCCAAAATCCACCCAAAATCCACCCAAATCCACCTGAAATTCACTCAAAATCCACCCCAAATCCCCCCAAATCCACCCAAATCCACCCAAAATTCACACAAAGAGCCCCAAATCTACGCCAATCCACCCCAAATCCACCCAAATCTCCACAAAGACCCCCGAAATTCACCCAAATCCACCCAAAATCCACCCAAAATCCACTCGAAATCCACCTAAATCTAAACAAATCCACCCCAAATCCACCCAAAGACCCCCAAATCCCCCCAAAATTCACTCAAATCCACACAAAGAGCTCCCAAATCCACCCAAATGCACCCAAAGACCCCCAACCCCCTGACCCCCCAAAATCCTCCCCAGGAGCCCCAAACTCCCCTCAAATCCCCCCAAAATCCCCTCAAAACCCTCCTGGACCCCCTGCCCTTCCCCCAAACCCCTCAAAGACCCCCTGGGACCCCAAAATCCCCCAAATCCCCCCAAAATCTCCCTTGGGACCCCCAAATTCTCCCCTGGGACCCCAAAATCCCCCAGGACCCCCCAAACCCCCTCAAAATTCCCAAAATCCCCTCCAGGACCCCCAAAATCCCCTCAAAACCCTCCCTGGACCCCCAACCTTCCCCCCAAACCCCTCAAAGAACCCCCAGGACCTCCAAAATCCCCCAAACCCCCAAAATCCCCCCGGTACCGCAGCGTTTCCATCGCGGGAGGGGCAAAGTCCGAAGGTCCCGAGTGACGTCACCGAGGGGGGAGGGGAGGGGAAAAGGGCACCCCAAAAACACCCGGGACCCCCAAAATGAACCCCAAATACTCCTGGGACCCCCCAAATTAACCCAAAATGCACCTGGGACCCCCAAATTAACCCCAAATACAGCTGGGACCCCCAAAATACTCCTGGGACCCCCCAAAATGAACCCAGGACCCCCCAAATTATCCCCAAAATGCACCTGAGACCCCCAAAATTCATCAGGGACCCCAAAAATTAACCCAAAATCCTCCTGAGACCCCTAAAATGCACCTGGGACCCCCCAAAATGCACCTGGGACTCCCCAAATTAACCCCAAAATACTCCTGGGACCCCCAAAATACTCCTGGGACCCCCAAAATACTCCTGGGATCCCCAAATTAACCCCAAAATGCACCTGGGACCCCCCAAAATTCATCAGGGACCCCAAAAATAAACCCGGGACCCCCAAAATTCATCAGGGACCCCCAAATGAACCCCAAAATACTCCTGGGACTCCCCTTTTGGGGGGTAAAACTCGCTTTTTCAGGCCGTTTTTTGGCCCCAAATTCCTCCTTTTTTTGGCCCCAAATTCCACTTTTTTTGGCCCCAAATTCCTCCTTTTTGGCCCCAAATTCCCCCTTTTTTTTGGCCCCAAATTCCTCCTTTTTGGCCCCAAATTCTCCTTTTTTGGCCCCAAATTCCACTTTTTTGGCCCCTAAATTCCTCCTTTTTGGGGCCCAATTCCCCCTTTTTTTTGGCCCCAAATTCCTCCTTTTTTTGGGCCCAAATTCCTCCTTTTTTTGGGCCCAAATTCCCCTTTTTTAGGCCCAAATTCCCCCTTTTTTTTGGCCCCAAATTCTTCCTTTTTTTGGCCCCAAATTCCCCTTTTTTTGACCCCAAATTCCCCCTTTGGCCCCAAATTCCTCCTTTTTTTTGGTCCCAAATTCCTCCCTTTTTTTATCCTCAAATTCCCCCCTTTTTTTGGCCACAAATTCCTCCTTTCTTGGGGACCCAAATTCCTCCTTTTTTTGGGCCCAATTTCCCCCTTTTTTTGGCCCCAAATTCCCCTTTTTTTGACCCCAAATTCCCCCTTTTTGGGGCCCAAATTCCCCCTTTTTTTGGTCCCAAATTCCCTCTTTTTTGGTCCCAAATTTTCCCTTTTTGCACCCAAAACTTTTCCCTTTTTGGTTCCAAATTTTTCCCTTTTTGGACCCAAAACTTTTCCCTTTTGGCCCAAAACCGCCTCTTTTTGTTTCCAAAATTCCTTTTCTGTCCCAAAATTTCCTTTTCGGTCCCAAAATTTCCATTTTTTTGGGTTCAAACCGCCCCTTTTTAATATTTTTCAAAGTTCTACTTCCGGACTACAAATACCACCATCCCTTGCGCCTCAAGCCCCGCCCCTTCCGCTCACAGGCTTTAAATAGCCCCTCCTTTTCCGGTCACGTGTCCACGTGGGCGCCGCCATGTTCCTGAACTGCTACACGAACGAGCGCGGGGAGCGCGTTTATACCTTAAAGGTGCCCAATTTGGGCCAAAAAAGGGCGATTTTGGGGTTTTTTGGGGGGGTTTTGGGGGTTTGAGGGGATTTGTGGGGGTTTGAGTGGATTTGGGGCTTTGGGTGGGATTTGGGGGTTTGGGTGGGATTTGGGGGTAAAAGGGGATTTGGGGGGTTTGGGGGTTTTTGGGGTCTTTGGGGGATTTTGGGGTTATTTGGGGTTTTTGGGGCATTTTGGGGTCAGGATTCTGAGGTGGATTGGGGGGAATTTGGGGTTCTTGACCCCCCTTTTTTTACCCCCCCCCAGGGGGTATTTTGGGTCCATTTTGGGGGTGATTTTGGGGTCGTTTGGGGCCATTTTGGGGTCGGGATTTTTGGGGGAGTTTTAGGGGGATTTGGGGGTTATTTTGGTTCATTTTGGGGCCATTTTTGGGGGGTATTTTGGGGTCATTTGGGGCCTTTTTTGGGTCGGGATTTGGGGGGTTTTGGGGGTATTTTAGGGAGTATTTTAGGGTTGTTTTGGGGAGTATTTTGGGGTTATTTTGGTCCATTTTTGGGGTATTTTGGGGTCGTTTGGGGCCATTTTGGGGTCCATTTTTAGGAGGTTTTTGGGTCTATTTTGGGGTTATTTTGGTCCATTTTGGGGGGATTTGGGGGTCGGGATTTTGGGGGGTTTTTGGGGGAGTTTTCGGGGTATTTTGGGGTCTATTTTGGGGAGATTTTGGGGTTATTTTGGTCCATTTTTGGGGGGATTTTGGGGTTATTTTGGTCCATTTTTGGGGTTATTTTGGTCCATTTTGAGGGGATTTTGGGGTCGTTTGGGGCCATTTTGGGGTCGGGATTTCTCGAGCTTTTTTTTGGGGTATTTTAGGAATATTTTGGGCTTCCTGACCCCTTTTTTTTCCCTTTTTTTCCCCCCCAGAAGGTGTCCCCGGGGGGTCTCCCCACCTTCTCCGCCCACCCCGCCCGGTTCTCCCCCGATGACAAATTCTCCCGGCACCGCCTGGCCCTGAAGCGGCGCTTTGGGGTCCTCCCCACCCAGAAGGGACGGACCCCGCTCTGAGGGGACCCCCAAAAATGCCCCCCGAGCCGCAGAGGGGGAAGAGGGGGCGGAAAAAGACCCGAAATGGAGGAAAATGGAGCGAAAATGACCCAAAATGACCCAAAATTGAGGAAATATGACCCAAAGTGGAGTAAAATGGAGCGAAAATGACCCAAAATGGAGAAAAATGGAGGGAAAATGGAAGAAAAATGACCCAAAATGGAGGAAAATGACCCAAAATGGAGGAAAATGGAGTGAAAATGACTCAAAATGGAGCAAAAATGACCCAAAATGGAGGAAAAATGACCCAAAATGGAGGAAAAATGACCCAAAATGGAGAAAAATGGAGCGAAAATGACCCAAAATGCAGGAAAATGGAGGAAAAATGACCCAAAATGGAGAGAAAATGACCCAAAATGGAGCAAAAATGGAGGAAAAACGACCCAAAATGGAGCAAAAATGACCCAAAATGACCCGAAATGGAGCAAAAATGACTCAAAATGGAGGAAAAATGGAGCGAAAATGACCCAAAATGACCCAAAATGGAGGAAAAATGACCCAAAATGGAGGAAAATGACCCAAAATGGAACAAAAATGACCCAAAACGGAGTGAAATAAACGTTTTTTTGACCCAAAATGGAGCAAAAATGACTGAAAATGAAGCGAAAATGACCCAAAATGGAGGAAAAATTACACAAAATGGAGGAAAATGGAGCGAAAATGACCCAAAATGGAGGAAAAATGACCCGAATTTGAGTAAAAATGCCCCAAAATGACCCGAAATGGAGGAAAATAAACGTTTTATTGACCCAAAAGGGAGTGAAATGAATCAAAATGGGGCAAAATGGAAACCGAAATGGGGAGGGGAAGGGGATGAAATGACCCCAAAAAAAATGAGCAAAAATGATCCCCAAATGGGGCAAAATAAAAAGCGAAATGGGGGGAAAAGACCGAAAAATGGGGCAAAATGACCCAAAAATGGGGCAAAACGAGCCCAAAATGGGACAAAATTAAAGGTGAAAAGGGGGAAAACGACCCCAAGTGGGGCAAAATGAGCCAAAAGTGGAAAAATAACCCCAAAAGTGCCCCAAAAATGGGAGAAAATTGGGAATAAAAAGTGACCCCTCCCGTCTCTATGGTTCCCCGCGCGGTGCATTGTGGGCCGGTGGCGGCCCCCGCTGAGACCTCCGGGGCTCTCCCAGTAACTCCCAGTAACTCCCAGTTGCTTCCAGTGACCCCCAGTAACTCCCAGTGAACCTCCCAACGACCCCCCCAGCCAGGCGGGGCAAAAATGACCCGAAACTGAGCGAAAATGACCCAAAACAGAGCAAAAAAACCCAACCCGGAAGTGCCGTCTCTATGATCCCTCCCCTCGCGCGCGGTGCATTGTGGGCCGGTGGCGGTCCCCGGCCGAGACCTCCGGGGCTCTCCCAGTCGCTCCCAGTAACTCCCAGTTGCTCCCAGTGAACCCGTAACGATCCCTCCAGCCAGGCGGGGCAAAAATGACCCGAAACGGAGCGAAAATGACCCAAAACAGAGCAAAAAAAAGGACCCAAAACGGAGCGAAAAAACCCAACCCGGAAGTGCCGTCTCTATGATCCCTCCCCTCGCGCGCGGTGCATTGTGGGCCGGTGGCGGCCCCCGCCGAGACCTCCGGGGCTCTCCCAGTCGCTCCCAGTAACTCCCAGTTGCTCCCAGTAGCCCCCCCCGATGCGGGCCGTGTACCTGCTGCGCTCGGGGCACCCGCGGGGCCGCGGCCGGGCCTACGTGGGGTTCACGGTGGAGCCGCGGCGGCGCCTCCGGCAGCACAACGGGGGCAGGAGGAGGGGGGGGG
This sequence comes from Myiozetetes cayanensis, assembly GCF_022539395.1. NCBI lineage: Eukaryota > Metazoa > Chordata > Aves > Passeriformes > Tyrannidae > Myiozetetes > Myiozetetes cayanensis. The sequence continues at coordinate 11,142 of NW_026087550.1, forward strand.
CCCGGAGGACCAGCGGGGGGGGGCCCTGGTGGGTGCTTGGGGGATTTTGGGGGTCCTGAGGGGGTTTGGGGGCTTTGAGGGGATTTGGAGGGGTTTGACCAGCGGGGGGTCCTGGTGGTGCTTGGGGGATTTTGAGGGGTTTGGGGGTCCTGAGGGGGTTTGGGGGATTTGGAGGGGTTGACCAGCGGGGGCCCTGGTGGGTGCTTGGGGGATTTTGGGGGTTTGGGGGTCCTGAGGGGGCTTGGGGGATTTGGAGGGGTTTGACCAGCAGGGGGTCCTGGTGGTGCTTGGGGGATTTTGGGGGTTTGGGGGTCCTGAGGGGGTTTGGGGGATTTGGAGGGGTTTGACCAGCGGGGGGCCTGTGGGTGCTTGGGGGATTTTGGGGGGTTTGGGGGTCCTGAGGGGATTTGGGGGTTTGGAGAGGTTTGACCAGCGGGGGCCCTGGTGGGTGCTTGGGGGATTTTGGGGGTTTGGGGGTCCTGAGGGGTTTGGGGGATTTGAGGGGGTTTGACCAGCGGGGGTCCTGGTGGGTGCTTGGGGGATTTGGGGGTCCTGAGGGGATTTGGGGGGCTCTGAGGGGGATTTGGAGGGGTTTGACCAGCGGGGGGTCCTGGTGGGTGCTTGGGGGATTTTGGGGGGTTTGGGGGTCCTGAGGGGGTTTGGGGGATTTGGAGGGGTTTGACCAGCGGGGGTCCTGGTGGTGCTTGGGGGATTTTGGGGGGTTTGGGGGTCCTGAGGGGTTTGGGGGATTTGGAGGGGTTTGACCAGCGGGGGGCCTGGTGGTGCTTGGGGGATTTTGGGGGTTTGGGGCGTCCTGAGGGGGTTTGAGGGAGATTTGGGAAATTTGGAGGATTTGGGGGATTGGGGGGATTTTGGGGGTTTGAGGGCATTTGGGGGTTGACCAGCGGGGGTCCTGGTGGGTGCTTGGGAGGGATTTTGGGGGTTTGGGGGTCTGAGGGGTCCTGAGGGTGATTTGGAGAGGTGGGGGTTGAGGGGTTTGGGGGTTTGGGGGTCTGGAGAGGATTTGGGGGATTTTGGGGGTCCTGAGGGGGATTTGGGGGGTCCTGAGAGGGGAATTTGGGGGTTTGGGGGGATTTAGGAGGGGTCTGAGAGGGTTTGGGGGATTTTGGGGGATCCTGAGGGGTTTGGGGTGTTTGGAGGATTTGAGGGGCCTTTGAGGGGATTTCGGGGTTTGGGGATTTGAGGGGTTTGGGGGGTTTGACCAGGCATGGGGGGCCCTGAGGGGTGTTTGGGGGATTTGGGGGTCCTGAGGGGTCTGGGGGAGTTAGGGGGATTTGGGGGATCTTGGGGAGGGTTTTGGGGGGATTTGAGGGGGATTTTGAGGGTTTGGGGGGTCTTGAGGGATTTTGGGGGTCCTGAGGGGGATTTGGGGTTAAGAGGGGATTTGAGGTGGATTTGGGGGTCCTGAGGGGTTTTTGGGGGATTTGAGGGGGTGTGAGGAAGATTTTGGGTGTCCTGGGGAATTTTGGGGGTGTGAGAGGGGATTTGGGGGTTGGGGGGGTCCTGAGGGGGATTTTTGGGGGGATTGTGTGAGGTGAGAGGCGCCCACCCCGATGACGTCACGATGACGTCACGATGACGTCATAACCCCCAGGGAGATGGAGCTCTTCGTCCACGGCTTCCCCTCGGACGTGGCGGCTCTCAGGGTAAGGCCACGCCCCCTTTTTGGCCCTAGCCACGCCCCCTTTTGGCTTTAAGCCACGCCCACCACACACCACGCCCAGTTTAAGCCACGCCCGCTACGGACCACACCTTATTTAAGCCACACCCATCATGGACCACACCCGATTTAAGCCACGCCCACCACGAACCACACCCAATTTAAACCACACCCATCACAAACCACACCCAAATTAAGCCACGCCCACCACAAACCACACCCTATTTAAGCCACACCCACTACAAACCATGCCTTATTTAAGCCATGCCCACCACAAACCACACCCAATTCAAACCACACCCAATTCAAGCCACACCCAATTTAAGCCACGCCCACTACGACCCACGCCCTATTTAAGCCACACCCACCACGACCCACACCCGATTTAAGCCACACCCATGAACCACACCTGATTTAAGCCACGCCCACCATGAACCACACCCGATTTAAGCCACGCCCACCATGAGCCACGCCCGATTTAAGCCACGCCCACCATGAACCACACCTGATTTAAGCCACGCCCACCACGAACCACACCCTTTTAAGCCACGCCCACCACAAGCCACACCCTAATTAAACCACACCCACAATGAAAACACACCCTAATTAAGCCACGCCCCCCCCACAGACCATGCCCGATTTAAGTCCCGCCCACCAGGAACCACGCCTGATTCGAACCACGCCCACCACGCCCCACCCCAATTAAGCCACGCCCACAACGCTTGTTTTAAGCCACGCCCACCACAAACCACGCCCACCACACAAACTGCCCACTTAAGCCCCGCCCACTACAAACCACATCTACTTAAGCCACGCCCACCACAAGCCACGCCCAATTTAAGCCACGCCCTCTCTAAGCCTCCCCCTCTCCAAGCCACGCCCCTTTCGAGCCCCGCCCTCCCTAAACCACGCCCACCACCTCCTTCCCCCTCCCCCCAGTTCGAGTGGGCGTGGCAACACCCCTCCTCCTGCCGCCGCCTGCCGGCCCCGCCCACCCGCCGGCCCCGCGAGCAGCCAATCAGCTTCGCCCTCCGGACCTTGCCCCGCCTCCTGCGGGCCCCGCCCTGGTCCCGCCTCCCCCTGCGCCTGCGCTGGCTCCGCCCCGGGCCACGCCCACCCCTGGAGCCGGCCCCGCCCCCTCACGTGGTGGTGGAGGAGGGGGTGGGGCTTCCACTGATGAGAAAAAAGGGGCGTGGCCGAGGGAAGGACACACCCACTCATCAAGAGGAGGAGGCTCCGCCCACCAAAAGTTGTGACCTGTGCGGGGAGGTAACAAAAAAGGGGGCGGGGCTTGGGGGGAGGGGCTTAAAGGATGAGGGTGGGACCCGAATTGGAAATGGGCGGAGCCTCAGAAAGGGGGCGTGGCCTCAACAGAGGGGCAGGGCTTGGGAGTGGCTTTTGGGGTGGTTCCTTGGGTGGGCGTGGCCTCACAGAAAGGGGGCAGAGTCTGTGTGGCTTTGGGGGTGGTTCTTTGGGGTGGGCGTGGCCTCAACAAAGGGGGCGGGCCTGGGTGTGGCTTTGGGGGTTGTTCCTTTGGTGGGTGTGGCCTAAAATCGGGGCGAGGCCTGGGTGTGGCTTTTTTTTGGGTGGTTCTTCGGGGTGGGCGTGGCCTCCCAATGGGCGTGTCCAATTTGCATAAATTTGCATCCACTAATGGGAAATGGGGGGCGAAGGGGAGGGGTCAGACCCTCCCCACTCCTCCCATAAGTGGGCCCCGCCCCCTCTTTGTCCCCTCCAGGCTTTGGCCACGCCCCCTCTGCGCTGTCCCCGCCCCCCCTGCGCCATGGCCGCCCATCCCCCCTGCCTGGCCCGGCTGTTCCTGCGCCCGGAGCCGCAGCAGCTCCTCCCCCTGGGGGGCACCTGCCCCAGGTGAGGCCTGGGGGGTGGGGCTTCACCCTCGGGGGGTGTGGTTTGATCCTAAGGGGGCGTGATTTGATCTTAAGGGGCGTGGTTTGATCCTGGGGGGCGTGGTTTAATCCTAAGGGGGCGTGACTTGATCTTAAGGGGCGTGGTTTGATCCTAGGGGGGCATGGCTTAACCCTAAAGGGGCGTGGTTTGATCCTAAGGGGGCGTGGTTTAATCCTAAGGGGGCGTGATTTGATCTTAAGGGGCGTGGTTTGATCCTGGGGGGCGTGGCTTGACCCTAAAGAGGCGTGGTTTGATCCTAAGGGGGCATGGTTTGATCCTGGGGGGGCGTGGTTTGCTCTGAAGAGGGCGTGGTTTGATCCTAAGGGGGCGTGGCTTGATCTAAAGAGGGCGTGGTTTGATCCTAGGGGGCATGGTTTGATCCTGGGGGGGCGTGGTTTGCTCTGAAGAGGGCGTGGTTTGATCCTAAGGGGGCGTGGCTTGATCTAAAGAGGGCGTGGTTTGATCTTAGGGGGCGTGGTTTGATCCTAAGGGGGTGTGGTTTGATCCTAAGGGGGCGTGGTTTGATCCTAGGGGGGTGTGGCTTGACCCTAAAGGGGTGTGGTTTGATCCCAAGTGGGTGTTGTTTGATTCTAAGGGGGCGTGGTTTGATCCTAGGAGGCGTGGCTTGACCGTAAAGGGGCGTGGTTAGATCTTAAGAGGCGTGGCTTGACCCTCAAGGGGTGTGATTTGATCATAAGAGGGCGTGGCTTGATCCTAAAGGGGCGTGGTTTAATCCTAAGGGGGTTGGGCTTGATCTTAAGGGGCGTGGTTTGATCCTAAATGGGGCGTGGTTTAGTCCTAAGGGGGCGTGGCTTGATCTGAAGGGGGCATGTCCTCACTCTGGCCACGCCCCTTTCTTCTCCAGGTGCCACACCCACCTGCTCTGGGGCGATCTGATTGGTCGGAGCCGGGGGGAGCGCCACGAGTGGGCGGAGCCCGATGACGTCACCCCACCAAGCTCCGCCCCCACGTGACCACGCCCACCGCCAACATCACGTGACCACCCAACGGGCGTGGCCTTTTTAAAACATTTTTAATAAAAATTAATTTATTGACAATTAAACCGAAAGGGGGCGTGGCCTCAGCAAGGCCCCGCCCCCACAAAAGCCACACCCTTTGTTTTTTCCCTCCCCCCCCCAAATTTTTGGGGTCTCCCTTCACTTAAAACCCCTCCCTCTTATTTTTTGGGGGGTCCCCCCCCTTTTTAGGCCACTCCCCCTTTTTTTAGACCACTCCCCTTTTTAAGCCACTCCCCTTTTTAAGCCACTCCCCTTTTTAGGCCATCCTTTTTTCCCTCCCCCCACCCCCTCAATTTTGGGGTTCCCCCCCAAACTTACCTCCACTTAACCCCTCCCCCATTAAACTTTTGGGGTCCCCATTCCCTTAAACCCCCCAAAATTTTTGAGGTCCCCTTTTAAATTTTGGGATTTTTACTCCCTCCCCAAATTTTTAACCCCTCCAAACCCCAATTTTTACCCCCCATTTTCCCCTCCCCACCTAACTTTTTGGGGGGTCCCCCTTCCCCCAAAATTTTTGGGGGTCTCCCCTTTAATTTCAGGGCTGTTCCCCCAATTTTACCCCCAAAACTCCCTTTTTCTCCCCCATTTTCCCCCCTTTCCCTCCCATTTTCCCCTCCCCCTGTAATATTTTTGGGGTCCCCCTTCCCCCAAAATTCTTGGGGGTGTTCCCCGAGGTTTTGGGGGTCTCCCTTTTAATTTCAGGGCTGTTCCCCCCAAATTTAACCCCCCACAAACCCCAATTTACCCCCCAAACCACCCCCTTTCCCCTTCCCCTTGGAACATTTTCGGTCTCCCCTCGTCCCAAATTTTTGGGGGTGGATTTTTTTGGGGGTTCCCCTCCCCCCACCACTTAAATTTTGGGGTTGTCCCCCCAAATTTACCCCCCACAAACCCCAATTTACTCCCCCATTTCCCTCTTTCCTCCATTTACCTCCATACATAACATTTTCGGTCTCCCTTCACCCCAAATTTTTGGGGGCGGGTTTTTGGGGTTCCTCCCCTACCACTTAAATTTTGGGGATTGTCCCTCCAAATTTACTCCCCCCACAAACCCTTAATTTAGCCCCCAAAACTCCTTTTTCCCCTCTTTTCCTCTCCCAACTCCCAATTCCCCCCTCCCCACAAAACTTTTTTGGGGGTCCCCCTCCCCATAATTTTTAGGGGATATTTTTGGGGTGTTCTTCAGTATTTTGGGGGGTCTCCCCTTTAATTTCAGGGCTGTTCCTCAATCCACTTCTCACAAACCCCACTTAACCCCATTATACCTCTACTTTTCTCCCTTCTACCCCCACACGAACATTTTTCGGTCTCCTCACCCCAAATTTTGGGGGCGGATTTTTTTGGGGTTCCCCTCCCCCACCACTTAAATTTTGGGGTTGTCCCCCCAAATTTACCCCCCACAAACCCCAATTTACCCCCACAAACCTCATTTACCCCTCATTTCCTCCATTTCACCCCCATACAGAACATTTTCGGTCTCCCCTCACCCCAAATTTTTGGGGCAGGTTTTTTAGGGTTCCCCTCCCTCACCACTGAAATTTTGGGGTTGTCCTCCAAATTTACCCCCACAAACCCCAATTTACCTCCATTTCCCCATTTTCCCTCCATTTACCCCCCATACAGAACATTTTCGGTCTCCCTTCATCCCAAATTTTTGGGGTGGATTTTTGGGGTTCCCTCCCCACCACTTAAATTTTGGGATTGTCCTCCAAATTTACCCCCACAAACCTCAATTTAGCCCCAAAACTCCTTTTTCCCCCCTCTTTTCCTCTCCCAACTCCCAATTCCCCCTCCCCACAAAACTTTTTGGGGGTCCCCTCCCATAATTTTTAGGGATATTTTTGGGGTGTTCTTCAGTATTTTGGGGTCTCCCTTTAATTTCAGGGCTGTTCCCCCAAATTCACCCCTCACAAACTCCAATTTACCTCCCTTTTCCCATTTTCCCCTCCATTTACCCCCCATACATAACATTTTCGGTCTCCCCTCGCCCCAAATTTTTGGGGGCGGATTTTTTCGGGGTTCTCCCCCCCAGGTTTTGGGGTACCCTTTTTTGGGGCGTTTTCACTTCTTTTTGGTCTCCTTGCAGGCCACCACGTAGCGCTGGGCCACGTTGAGGGGGGGGGAGTAACCGTCGGCGTACGAGGTGTCCTCGAACAGCACCGAGTAATCGTCCTGGGGCTGGGGGACAGGAATTTGGGGGTCCTGAGGGGGTTTGGGGGTCCTTGGGGGTTTGAAGGGGACCAGGGGGTTTGAAGGGAATTTGGGGGTTTGAAGGATTTGGGGGGTTTGAGGGGGATCTGAGGGGTCCCTGAGGGAGCTTGGGGGTCCTTGGGGATTTGAAGTGGATTTGGGGTCCCTGAGGGGTTTTGGGGGTTCTTGAGGGGTTTGGGGTCCTTGAAGGGTTTCAAGGGATCTGGGGGTTTAGGGGTCCTTGAAGGGGTTTGGGGGTCCTTGGGGTGTTTGAAGTGGACCTGGGGGTTTGAAGGGGATGTGGGGTTTGAAGGGGATTTAGGGGTCCCTGAGGGGTTTGGGGGTCCTTGGGGGTTTGAAGGAATCTGGGGGGTTAGGGGGTCCTTGAGGGGGTTTGGGGGTTCTTGGGAGGTTTGAAGGGATTTAGGGGTTTGAAGGGGATCTGAGGGGTCCCTGAGGGGCTTGGGGGTCCTTGGGGGTTTGAAGGGGATCTGGGGGTTTGAAGGGGATTTAGGGGTCCCTGAGGGGGTTTTGGGGGTTCTTGAGGGGTTTGGGGGTCCTTGAAGGGTTTCAAGGGGATCTGGGGGGTTAGGGGTCCTTGAGGGGGTTTGGGGGTCCTTGGGGGTTTGAAGGGAATTTGGGGGTTTGAAGAGGATCTGAGGGGTCCCTGAGGGGTTTGGGGGTCCTTGGGGGTTTGAAGGGAATCTGGGGGGTTTGAAGTGGAATTGAGGGGGGGGTTGAAGTGGATTTGGGGATCCTGAGGGGACCCCTATGGTGGATTGAGGGGTTTTGGGGGATTCTTGAGGGAATTTGGGGGTCCTGAGGGGTTTGGGGGTCCTTGAAGGGTTTGAAGGGGATCTGGGGGTTTGGAGTGGATTTGGGGGGTCCCTGAGGGGGTTTTGGGGGGTTCTTGAGCGGATTTGGGGGGTCCCCTGAGGGGATTTAGGGGGTCGTCCTGGGGCTGGGGGGTGGCACCAATTTGGGGGGGGCGATGAGGATTTTTGGGTGGATTCAGGGGGTTTTTGGGTGCTGATGGAAGAGGAGGAAAGGGCTGATTTTTGGGTGGAATTGGGGAGTTTTTGGGTGCTGATTGAGCGAGAAAAAAAGACTAATTTTTGGGTGGAATTAAGAGATTTTTGGGTGCTCATAGGGCTGATTTTTGGGTAGAATTGGAAGGGTTTTGGGTGCCCATGAGAGAGTGATGATGACGGTGATTTTTGCCTGGATTTGGGGGATTTTTGGGTGCTGATAGGGGTGATGATGACAATGATTTTTGGGTGGAATTGGGGTGTTTTTGGGGTTTTGGGGCTCACCCTCTGCAGGGGGGCGTGGATGAGGGCCCTGTAGCAGCAGGTGGTCTGTGGGCACAGGGGGGTGTTTGGGTGATGATTTTTGGGTGGAATTTGGGGTTTTTTTGTGTGAATTTTGGGGATTTTTGTGTGGATTTTGGGTGTTTTCAGGTGCCGACGATTTTGGGGTGAATTGGGGGGGTTTTGGGGCTCACCCTCTGGGGGGGGGCGTGGATGAGGGCCCTGTAGGAGCAGGGGGCTGTGGGTACAGGGGAGTGTCTGGTTGATGATTTTTGGTGGATTTGGGGGATTTTTGGGGTGGATTTTGGGGATTTTTGGATGCCGACGATTTTGGGGTGAATTGGGGGGGTTTTGGGGCTCACCCTCTGCGGGGGGGTGTGGATGAGGGCCCTGTAGAAGCAGGGAGCTTTTGGGCACAGAGAGCTGTTTGGGTGATGATTATGATGATTTTTGGGCAGATTTTGGGGGGTTTTTTTGTGGATTTGGGGATTTTCGGGTGCCGACGATTTTGGGGTGAATTCCAGGGATTTTGGGGCTCACCCTCTGCGGGGGGGGCGTGGATGAGGGCCCTGTAGAAGCAGGGGGGCTGTGGGCACAGGGGGGTGTTTGGGTGATGATTTTTGGTGGATTTGGGGGATTTTTGGGGTGGATTTTGGGGATTTTTGGATGTTTTCGGGTGTTGATGATTTTGGGGTGAATTGGGGGGATTTTGGGGCTCACCCTCTGCTGGGGGGCGTGGATGAGGGCCCTGTAGCAGCAGGTGGTCTGTGGGCACAGGGGGGTGTCTGGTTGATGATTTTTGGTGGATTTGGGGGATTTTTGGGGTGGATTTTGGGTGGTTTTGGGTGCCGACGATTTTGGGGTGAATTGGGGGGGTTTTGGGGCTCACCCTCTGCGGGGGGGGTGTGGATGAGGGCCCTGTAGAAGCAGGGAGCTTTTGGGCACAGAGAGCTGTTTGGGTGATGATTATGATGATTTTTGGGTGGAATTTGGGGGTTTTTTGTGTGGATTTTGGGTGTTTTCGGGTGCCGACGATTTTGGGGCGAATTCCAGGGATTTTGGGGCTCACCCTCTGCGGGGGGGCGTGGATGAGGGCCCTGTAGAAGCAGGGGGGCTGTGGGCACAGGGGGGTGTTTGGGTGATGATTTTTGAGCGGATTTTGGGGGGGTTTTGGTGTGGATTTGGGGATTTTTGGATGTTTTCGGGTGTTGATGATTTTGGGGTGAATTCCGGGAATTTTGGGGCTCACCCTCTGCGGGGGGGCGTGGATGAGGGCCCTGTAGAAGCAGGTGGTCTGTGGGTAGAGGGCCAGCACCAGCTGGTCCTTGTGGAACAGGGCCTCGGGGTCGGTCTCGGGGTTGGTTTTCCACTGGGGCAGGGGGATGATCCGGCGCCGGCTCAGCGTGTGGCGCCTGCGGATTTTGGGGGAAAAGGGGAAAAAGACACCCTGGTTAGTGGGGAGGGTGGGGGAGGGTGGGAGAAGGTTTGGGGGAAAAAGGGGATTTGGGGGATTGGAGGGTTGGAGAGAGGTTTGGGGGATTTGAGGGGGTTGGGAAGGATTTGGGAGGATTTTAGGGAGATTTTGGGGATATTGGGGAGGGTTTGGGGGATTTTGGGGAGTTTGGGAGGGGTTGAGTGATTTTGGGGGAGTTTGGGGGTTGGAGAGATTCAGGGGGATTTGGGGGGGTTGGGGAGGGGTTTGGGGGATTTTGGGGAGTTTGGGAGGTTGGAGTGATTTTGGGGAGTTTGGGGGTTGGAGAGATTTGGGGGATTTGGGGGGTTGGGGAGGGGTTTGGGGGATTTTGGGGAGATTTGGGAGGGTTGGAGTGATTTTGGGGGAGTTTGGGGAGGGTGGAGAGATTTAGGGGGATTTGGGGGGCTTGGGAGGGTTTGGGGATTTTGGGGAGATTTGGGAGGGTTGGAGTGATTTGGGGAGTTTGGGGGGTTGGAGAGATTTAGGGGGATTTGGGGGTTGGGAGGGGTTTGGGGGATTTTGGGGAGATTTGGGAGGGGTTGGAGTGATTTTGGGGAGTTTGGGGGTGGAGAGATTCAGGGGGATTTGGGGGGTTGGGGAGGGTTTGGGGGATTTTGGGGAGATTTGGGAGGGGTTGGAGTGATTTTGGGGAGTTTGGGGGGTTGGAGAGATTTAGGGGGATTTGGGGGTTGGGGAGGGGTTTGTGGGATTTTGGGGAGTTTGGGAGGGTTGGAGTGATTTAGGGGGTTTGGGGGGTTGGGAGGATTTTGGGGAGATTGGGGAGGGGTTTGGGGATTTTGGGGATTTTGGGGATATTGGGGAGGGTTTGGGGGATTTTAGGGGCGTTTTGGGGGTTGGGGAGGGGTTTGGGGGGAACTGAGGGGTTGGGGAGAGGTTTTTGGGTGATTTGGGGGGCTTAGGGGATTTGGGGGATTTTGGGGGTTGGGGATATTTTGGGGTGGATTTGGGGGTGTTAGGTGGGGTTGGAGAGGGGTTTTGGGGAGTGAAGGAAAGAACAGACACCCCTGGTTAGTGGGGAGGGGTGGGGGAAAGTTGGGAAGGGGTTTGGGGGGTTGGAGTGATTTAGGGGGAGAAGGGGGGATTTTGGGAGGGGTTGAAGACGGGTGTGGGGTATTTTGGGGTGATTTGAGGGGGTTTGGGGGTGATTTGGGGTGATTTTAGGGTGATTTGGGGGATTTTGGAGGGGTTGAAGATGGGTGTGGGGTATTTTGGGGTGATTTGAGGGGTTTGGGGGTGATTTGGGGTGATTTTAGGGTGATTTGGGGTTTTAGGGGATTTGAAGGGTTGAAAATGGGTGTGGGGTATTTTGGGGTGATTTGAGGGCGTTAGGGGTGATTTGGGGTGATTTTAGGTGAATTGGGGGATTTTGGAGGGTTGAAGATGGGTGTGGGGTATTTTGGGGTGATTAGAGGGGTTTGGGGGTGATTTGGGGTGATTTTAAGGTGATTGGGGGATTTTGGAGGGTTGAAGATGGGTGTGGGGTATTTTGGGGTGATTAGAGGGGGTTTGGGGGTGATTTGGGGTGATTTTAGGGTGATTTGGGGGGATTTTGGAGGGGTTGAAGATGGGTGTGGGGTATTTTGGGGTGATTAGAGGGGGTTTGGGGGTGATTTGGGGTGATTTTAGGGTGATTTGGGGGGATTTTGGAGGGGTTGAAGATGGGTGTGGGGTATTTCAGGGTGATTTGAGGGGGTTTGGGGGTGATTTGGGGTGATTTTAGGGTGATTTGGGGGGATTTTGGAGGGTTGAAGATGGGTGTGGGGTATTTTGGGGTGATTTGAGGGGGTTTGGGGGTGATTTGGGGTGGTTTTAGGGTGATTTGGGGGGATTTTGGAGGGGTTGAAGATGGGTGTGGGGTATTTTGGGGTGATTAGAGGGGGTTTGGGGGTGATTTGGGGTGATTTTAGGGTGATTTGTGGGGATTTTGGAGGGTTGAAGATGGGTTTGGGGTATTTTGGGGTGATTAGAGGGGGTTTGGGGGTGATTTGGGAGTGATTTTAGGTGATTTGGGGGGTTTTGGGGGATTTGGGAGGGGTTGAAGATGGGTGTGGGGTATTTTGGGGTGATTTGAGGGGGTTTGGGGGTGATTTGGGGTGATTTTAGGGTGATTTGGGGGGTTTTGGGGGGATTTGGGAGGGGTTGAAGATGGGTGTGGGGTATTTTGGGGTGATTTGAGGGCGTTTGGGGGTGATTTGGGGTGATTTTAGGGTGAATTGGGGGGATTTTGGAGGGGTTGAAGATGGGTGTGGGGTATTTTGGGGTGATTAGAGGGGGTTTAGGGGTGATTTAGAAGTTTTTGGGGGTGATTTTGGGGCGATTTGGGGGGATTTTGGGTCACTCACTCTTTGCCTTCCTCGTCGATGTCATCAACTTCGTACCTGAAAGAGCCACAAGGGGGCGCTAAAGAGGCCGCCGGGGAGGCGTGGCCTGAGCACTGGTGGGCGGAGCTTGGTGTGAAATGGGCGTGGCCAAAGGGGGGGTGTGGCCTAAACCCCAGGAGGGACGTTTCGGGATTTCAGGCTGAGATTTGGGGTAAAAAAAGTGGATTTTGGTGGTTTCAGGTGGGATCCCCCCCTCCCCCCCATAAAAAGTGGGTGTGGTCTAAACCCACAAAGGTGTGATGTAATGCCAAGTGGGCGTGGCTTAACCCAAGTAGGTGGAGTTTAACCCGCCCAAAATGACTCCACCCCCAAGTGGGCATGACCTAAAAAAAAAGTGGGCGTGGTCTGACCACAAGTGGGCGTGGCTTAACCCAAATAAACATGACATCACCCCTGAAGTGGGTGTGGCCTAATACCAAGTAGGGCGTGTCCTAACCCCCAAGTGGGTGTGTCCTAACCCCAAGTGGCTGTGACCTAATCTCAAGTGGGCGTGGCTTAAACCCAAGTGGACAAGGCCTAATCCCAAGTGGGTGTGGCCTAATTTGAAGTAGGCATGGCCTAAATAAAGTGGGTGTGGCTTAACACCAAATGGGTGTGTCTTAACCCCAAGTGGGTGTGACCTAATCTCAAGTGGGCGTGGTTTAAACCCAAGTGGGCAAGGCCTAATGCCAAGTGGGTGTGGCCTATCTCAAGTAGGTGTGGCCTAATCCCAAGGAGGTGTGGCCTAACCCCAAGTGGGAGGGGTCTGCTGCAAAGTGGGCGTGTCCTAACCCCAAGTGGGCGTGGCTTAACCCCAAATGCACAAGGCCTAATCCCAAGTGGGTGTGGCCTCATCCCAAGTGGGTGTGACCTAATCTGAAGTGGGTGTGCCCTAACCCCAAGTGGGTGTGGCCTAACCCCAAGTGGGCGTGGCTTAACCCAAGCAGGTGTAGTTTAGCCCAAATAAACCTGACTCCACCCCCAAGTGGGTGTGTCCTAACCCCAAGTGGGTGTGTCCTAACCCCCAAGTGGACAAGGCCTGACCAAAAGTGGGCGTGGCTTAACCCAAATAAACACCATGACTTCACCCCCAAAGTGGGTGTGGCCTAACCCCAGCTGGGCGTGGCTTAACCCAAATAAACACTGTGACTCCACCCCCAAAGTGGGCGTGTCCTAACCCCAGCTGGGCGTGGCTTAACCCAAATAAACACCACTTCACCCCTAAAGTGGGTGTGGCCTAACCCCAAATGGGCGTGGCTTAACCCAAATAACCACCACTTCACCCCTAAAGTGGGTGTGGCCTAACCCCAACTGGGCGTGGCTTAACCCAAATAAACACTGTGACTCCACCCCCAAGTGGGCGTGTCCTAACCCCAAGTAGGCATGGCTTAACCCAAATAAACACCATGACTCCACCCCCAAAGTGGGTGTGTCCTAACCCCAAATGGGCGTGGCTTAACCCAAATAACCACCACTTCACCCCCAAAAGTGGGCGCGGGCCTGACCCAACTGGGCGGGCTTAGCCCCAAATAAGCGCTGCGAGCTCCACCCCCAAGTGGGCGTGTCCTAACCCCAACTGGGCGTGGCATAACCCAAATAAACACCACGACTCCACCCCCAAAGTGGGTGTGTCCTAACCCCAAATGGGCGTGGCTTAACCCAAATAAAAACCATGACTCCACCCCCAAGTGGGTGTGTCCTAACCCCCAAGTGGGCATGGCCTGACCAAAAGTGGGCGTGGCTTAACCCAAATAAACACTGTGACTCCACCCCCAAGTGGGTGTGTCCTAACCCCCAAGTGGACAAGGCCCTGACCAAAAAGTGAGCGTGGCTTTGCAGCGCAAATAATCCACCACTCACCCCGAAGTGGGCGGGGCCTAACCCCAACTGGGCGTGGGCTTGGCCCAAATAAACATCCATGACTCCACCCCCAAGTGGGTGTGTCCTAACCCCAGCTGGGCGAACGGCTAACCCAACATGCCACCACTTCACCCTAGAAGTGGGTGTGGCTCAACCCAACTGGGCGTAGCTTATTCCCAAATATACCATAGCTACCAAGTGGGTGTGGCCTGACACAACTAGGCGTAAGCCTTTAAATAACTCCCTTCACCCTAAGTGGTGTGGCTGCCCAACTGGCGTAAACAGCCCAAATATACCACTTCACCCCCAAAGTGGGCGTGGCCTAACCCCAACTGGGCGTGGCTTAACCCAAATAACCACCACTTCACCCCTAAAGTGGGTGTGTCCTAACCCCAGCTGGGCGTGGCTTAACCCAAATAACCACCACTTCACCCCTAAAGTGGGTGTGGCCTAACCCCAACTGGGCGTGGCTTAACCCAAATAACCACCACTTCACCCTAAGTGGGTGTGGCTAACACAACCAGGCGTAAGCCCTAAATAACCACCACTTCACCCCCAAGTGGGCGTGTCCTAACCCCAGCTGGGCGTGGCTTAACCCAAATAAACACCACGACTCCACCCCCAAGTGGGCGTGTCCTAAACCCTCCCCCCCCCAAAAAAAGTGGGCGTGGCCACCGACTCACTTGTTGGCGGCGTGGCTGTAGCTCACCACCTCGGCCAGGATCCACTGCTCGTCCCCCTCCAGCGCCTTCACCCGCGCCGCCACCTTGTCCCCCGGCTTGGCCACGTAGTCCCCGGCCGCCGGCACCGCCCCGCACAGCGGGGGGGGCCTGGGGAGAGACCCCGCACCCCAAAACCCCCGCTTTTACCTCAAAATCCCCTCGACTTCCCCCAAAAATGTCTATTTTTTGGGGCCCGGAAATTGCTCGTTTTCACCCAAAAATCACTTTTTTTCTTCTCCCAGATTGGTCATTTGCACCCAGAAATTGTTCATTTTAACCCAAAAAGCCCCCCAGTTTTACCCCAAAAAAATCTCCTGTTTTGCCCCAAAAAACGTTCATTTTTTTGGTGTTAAAAATCAGTTGTTTTCTCCCCAAAATCACTCTTTTCTTCTCCCAGATCGGTCATTTCCGCCCTTAAATTGCTCATTCTAACCCAAAAAAACCCAGTTTTACCTCAAAATCCCCTCGACTTGCCCAAAAAAATGTCTATTTTTTGGGGCCCGGAAATTGCTCGTTTTTACCCAAGAATCACATTTTTGTTATCCAAGATGGGGAGTTCAGACCCCAAAACTGCTCGTTTTAACCCAAAAACTTCCCAGTTTTACCCCCAAAATTCTTTGGTTTACCCAAAAAAAGTTCATTTTTTGGGGCCTGAAAATTGGTTGTTTTCTCCCCAAAATCACCCTTTTTCTTCTCCCAGATCGGTCATTTAGACCCTAAAATTACTCATTTTAACCCCAAAATTCTCCAGTTTTACCCCGAAATCCCCCCGGTTTGCCCAAAAAAATGTCTATTTTTTGGGGCCCGGAAATTGCTCGTTTTCACCCAAAAATCACTTTTTTTCTTCTCCCAGATTGGTCATTTGCACCCAGAAACTGCTCATTTTAACCCAAAAAGCCCCCCAGTTTTACCCCAAAAAAATCTCCTGATTTGCCCAAAAATGTCTACTTTTTGAGTCCCAAAAATTGGTGATTTTTACCCAAATTTGGACCCAAATCCCTCTTTTTCCCTCACTTTTCTCCGGGTTTGCCGATCCACAGGGGCAGGGTCATGGCCGATGCTGCAGCAGCATCATCAGCACCCCCAAAAACTCCCTTTTTCCCCCCCAAAACCGCCCTCTATCCCTCCTACTCCCCCTTTATGGACCCAATTCCTCCTTTATGGACCCAAATCCCTCTTTTTCCCTCACTTTTCTCCGGGTTTGCTGATCCACAGGGGCAGGGTCATGGCCGACTGCTGCAGCAGCATCATCAGCAAGCCCAAACCCCCTTTTCCCCCTCAAATCCCTCTATTTGTCCCCAAATCCCCCTTTATCTCCATAAATCCCCCTTTATCCCAATAAACGTCTTTTATTCCCCCCTTTTTCCCTCACTTTTCTCCGGGTTTGCCGATCCACAGGGGCAGGGTCATGGCCGACTGCTGCAGCAGCGTCATCAGCACCCCCCTCCTCATGGTCTTCCTGGGCGGCTCTGCCTCGCTGTAGATCCCGGCGATCTTGGCCGCTGGGGAGAAGGAGGGAAAAGCCCGGCATTCCGATGGAATTCCCATGGAATTCGGGTGGAATTCGGGTGGAATTGGAAGGGTTTTGGTTAAAGCGGAGCCTTTTCCCGCCTTTTTTTCGCCGTGAGGGGAAGCTCTTTGGCGCCCCCTGGCGGCCGTACCGATGCGCCGCTCCTCCAGCAGCGATTTGATCTCGGCGATCTTATCCAGGGCCCGCCGCAAAATGCTGGGGGAGAAAAGGCAAAAAACGGGAAAAAACGGGAAAAATGAGGAGTTTTGGGAGAGCGGGGGGTGGGGAGGAAGGGATTTTGGGGGGGAAGAAGGGGGGTTTGTGGGGGAAAATGGGGGATTTGAGGGGGGAAAAGGGGGTGGATTGAGGGGAAATGAGGGGTAAAAGGAGGGGTTTATTGGGGATTTGAGGGGAAAAAGTTGGAATTTGGGGTTAAAATGTGGATTTAGGGGAGTAAAAAGGGGGATTTGGGGGAGAAAAAAGGGTTTTGGGGAGAAAAAAAGGGGGTTGGGGGAGAAAAAAAGGGGGTTGGTGGGAGAGAATGGGGGATTTGAGGGGGAAAGGGGTGGATTGAGGGAAATGAGGGGGTAAAGGAGGGGGCTTGTGGGATTTGAGGGAAAAAAGTTGGAGTTTGGGGGGTTAAAATGGGGATTTGGGGAACAGAAAGGGGGAAAAAAGGGGATTTGGGAGGGGGAAAAAAAGGGGTTTAGGGAGGAAAAGGGGGTTTGGGGGAAAAGGGAGATTTGAGGGGGGAAGGAGTGGAGATGAGGGGAAATGCGGGATAAGAGAGGATAAAAGGAGGGTTTGTGGAGATAAAAAGGGGAATTTGAGGGGAAAAAGTTGGAATTTGGGGTTAAAATGGGGAATTTGGGGGGAAAAGGGGGGGTTTGTGGGGAAAAAAGGGGGTTTGGGGAAAGTAGAGGGGATTTGATGGGGGGAAAAGGGGGCAGATTGAGGGAGAAATGTGGGATAAAAGGAGGGGAGTGTGGGGATAAAAAGAGGAATTTGAGGAGAAAAACTTGAAATAAAGTTGCAACAGAAATTCCAAGGGAGTGAAATGTGGATTTCATGGTGAGAAAAATGGATTTTGGGGTGAGAAGAGCGGATTTTGGGGCGGGAAAATCGGATTTTGGGGTGGAAAAAGTGAATTTCGGGATGGAAAAAGCATATTTCGAGATGGGAAAGGGGGATTGCAGGGTGGAAAAGGTGAATTTTGGGGTGGGAAATCTGGATTTTGGGGTGGAAAAAGTATATTTTGGGGTGGAAAAATGGATTTTGGGGTGCAAAAAGTGAATTTCGGGGTGGAAAAAGCAGATTTTGAGATGGGGAAAAAAAGGATTGCAGGGTGGAAAAGGTGGATTTTGGGGTGGGAAAAGTGGATTTTGAGGTGGGAAAAGCAGATTTTGGGGTGGAAAAGGTGAATTTTGTGATGGAAAAAGTAGATTTTGGGGTGGGAAAAACGGATTTTGAGGTGGGAAAAGTATATTTTGGGGTGGAAAAGGCGGATTTCAGTGTGAGAAAACTGCATTTTGGGGTAGAAAAAGTAGATTTTGGGGTGAGAAAAGCAGAGTTGGGGGTGGAAAAGGGGGATTTTGAGGTGGGAAATCTGGATTTTGGGGTGGAAAAGGCGGCTTTTGGGGTGGAAAACTGGATTTTGGGGTGGAAAAGGCAGTTTTTGGGACTCACTTGCACTCGGCCTCGGCGTCGGCCTTGGCCGTGGTGTAGAGCCCCCGGAGCTTGGTGCGGTAATAGGGGGAGACTGGGGGGGTCCTGGGGAGTCAGGGGGGTCCCCAAACCCCCTCAAAACCCCCCCAAAATCTCCCAAAATCCCCTGAATTTACTTTTGTTCTCGGTCTGCATCCGCTCGTGCGTCTTCTGGATGTTCACCAGGTTGTGCTCGCTGCGGGAGCGCTCCTCCTGACGGCAAAAAACAGGGATTTTGGGGAGAAAAAGGGGGATTTGGGGGAAAAAAAGGGGGATTTGAGGGGATTTGGGGAGAGAAAGGGGGATTTGGGGGGTTTTGGGGAGAAAAAGGAGATTTGGGGTAAAAGGAATTGAGGGGATTTGGGGGAGAAAGGGGGATTTGGGGAGAGAAAAGGAGTTCAGGGTAAAAAAAAAAGGGAATCGGGGGATTTGGGGGATAAAGGGAGGGTTTTGGGGAGAAAAAGGGAGATTTAGGGTAAAAAAAAAGGGAATCGGGGGATTTGGGGGGATAAAGGAGGGTTTTGGGGAGAAAAAAGGGGTATTTGGGAGGTAAAGGGGGGATTTGGGGAAAGAAAGGGAGGTTTGGGGAGAAAAGGGGGGAATTCAGGGGATTGGGGGGAGAAAAGGGGGCATTTGAGGGGGTTTGGGGAGATAAAGGGGGAATTTGAGGGGATTTGGGAGAAAAGGGAATTTGGGGGAGAAAGGGGGATTTGGGAAAAAAAGGGGATTTAGGAGGGGATTCATGGAGAAAAGAGAGAATTTTGGGGGATTTAAGGGGAGAAAGAGAGGATTAGAGGAAAGGGGGATTTGGTGAGAGAGAGAGAATTTGGGGGGGGATTTGGGGAAAAGGGGAATTTGGGGAGAAAATGGGGATTTGGGGAGAAAGGGGGGATTTGGGGAGAAAAAGGGGGGATTTGGGGGGGAAAGGGGGATTTGGGAGGAGAAAGGGGGATTTGGGGAAAGAAAGGGGGGATTTGGGGGGAGAAATAAATATAACAGAAAAAGAAAGGGACTGTGAGGGGGAAATTGGGGTCATTAGAGGGGAAAATGGGTGGCCTGTGAAGGGAAATTTAAGGTTTTGAGGGGGAAAAGGGGGTTCATGACAAGGAATAGGGGATCTCGATGAGAAACTGGGAGTTGTGAGGGAAAAGAGAAGGTTCATGAGAAGGAATTGAGGATCCTGAGGGGAAACTGGGAGTTTTCAGGGGGAAATGGGGGGTTCATGAGGAGGAATGGGGGGCATCCCCATAAGAAACTGTCAGTTGTGAGGGGAAATGGGGGAGGAGGGGGTGGGGGTCCATGAGGGGGACACGGAGGGGGTCGTGAGGGAACCTCCCCCAAAGAAACAACAAAACCACAAAACCCACAAACAAATCTCCCCCCCAAAAAAACCCTCTACCTGCGTCTGCTTGATGAGCTGGTGCAGCTCCCCGAGCAGCTCCGCGATGCGGGAATCGGCCGAAACGAGCGCCATGACGGGAGAAATAATGGGGGGGCACAAAATGGCGGCGCCTCCTGAGGGAACCCGGGAAGGAGGGGGGGGGTGCAAAATGGCGGCGCCTCCTGAGGGGGAGGCCACGCCCACAAAGGTCAAACCACGCCCCTTTTATTCCTTATATGGATAAACCACACGAAGCCACGCCCACCGCGCCTTCCTATTGGTGGATTCTCGTTTTCCTGCCATCCTATTGGTTGGTATTTTCGGACGTTGTTTCCTATTGGGCGGGGAAGGTGGGGGGGTGGTCATGTGACCGGCGAGTCACGTGACGGGCGCGAAGATGGCGGAGGAGGAGCCGCTGTTGCCGCCGGGTGAGACCCAAAATGACCCAAAACTGACCCAAAATGACCCAAAAACTGACCCAGAACTGACAGGGGAGGGACCCGGGACTGACCCAAACCCCGCTCCTAAAATTGAACCGGGAGAGACCGAGAGGGACGTGAAACTGACCCAGAAATGACCCGGGAGGGACCCAAAATGACCCAAAACTGACCCAAAAGTGACTCAAAATGACCCAAAACTTACCCAAAAAGTGACCCGGAAGTGTCCCAAAACCGACCCTGAAATCACCCAAAACTGACCCAAAATGGGCCAAAACCGACCCAAAATCAACCAGACTTGACCCAAAACTGACCCCGAAATGACCTGAAATGACCCAAAATGCACCAGAATTGACCCAAAATGACCCCAAACTGCCTCAAAATGACTCAAGAATGACCCAAACTGACCCAGAACTGCCCCAAAATGACTCAAAAATGACCCAAAACTGACTCTTAAATGACTTGAAATGACCCAGAATTGACCTAAAATGACCCAAAATGACCCCTCCCCTCCCCCAGCCAGAGGCCCCCGGAGCCTCCAGAGCCCCAAATTCCCACTGGAGGGATGGAGTCGCTTTTGGTGAGTGACGACCCCAAAACACCCCAAAACACCCTAAAAACACCCCAGGGACCCTAAAACATCCCCCAGACCCCAAAATATCCCCCAGACCCCAAAATATCCCCCAGACACTAAACTCACCCCTAGGGACCCCAAAACCACCCCAGACCCCAAAAATACCCCAAAGACCCCAAAATATCCCCAGACCCCAAAAACACCCCCAAGGACCCCCAAAACCCCCAGACCCCAAAATATCCCCCAGACCCCAAAATATCCCCAAAAACTCCCCAGGGACCCCAAAATATCTCCCAGACCCCAAAACACCCCAGGGACCCCAAATATCCCCAAAAACACCCCCAGGGACCCAAAACACCCCAAGGACCCCAAAAGCCCCCCACCCAGACCCCAAAAATCCCTCCAGACCCCAAAACACCCCAGGGGACCCCAAATATCCCCAAAAACACCCCAGGGACCCCAAAACCCCCACCCAGACCCCAAAATATCCCTCCAGACCCCAAAATCCCCCTGTTCCCCCTTTTTCCCTTCCCCCATTTGGTGACCACGCCCATTAAGCCCCGCCCCTTTCCCCGCCGTGGCTCCGCCCCCCTGAGCTCGCTGGCGCCCCCCGCAGGCTGCTGGGGCTGTGCAACAACCTGCCCTACGTGCTGATGCTCAGCGGGGCCCGCGACATCCTCGACCCCCACCGGGGGGCGCCGGTGAGTCACAAACCACGCCCCCTTTGGCGCTGGCCACGCCCCCTTTGGTACTGACCACACCCCCTTTGGTGTTGGCCACGCCCCCTTGGTCCTTGGGCCACACCCCTTTGGCGTTGGCCACACCCCCTTTGTTATTGACCACACGCCTTTGGCATTGACCACACCTCTCTGTCATTGACCACACCCCCTTTACCATAGACCACACCCCTTTCATTTATAGACCACGCCCCCTTTGTCATTGACCACGCCCCCTTGTCATTGACCACACCCCCCCTTTGTCATTGACCACACCCCTTTGTCATTGACCACACCCCTCCCTTGTCATTGACCACACCCCCTTTGTCATTGACCACACCCCCTTTGTCATTGACCACACCCCCTTGGCATTGGCCACACCCCCTTTGTCATTGACCACACCCCTCTGTCATTGACCACGCCTCCTTTGTCATTGACCACACCCCTTGGCATTGGCCACCTTTGTCATTGACCACACCCTTGGCATTGACCACACCCTTTGTCATTGACCACACCCCTTGGCATTGGCCACACCCCTTTGTCATTGACCACACCCCTTTGTCATTGACCACACCCCTTGTCATTGACCACACCCTCTGTCATTGACCACACCCCTTTGTCATTGACCACACCCCTTTGGCATTGACCACACCCTTTGGCATTGACCACACCCTTTGGCATTGACCACGCCCTTTGTCATTGACCACGCCCTTTGTCATTGACCACACCCCTTTGTCATTGACCACACCCCTTTGGCATTGACCACACCTCTTTGTCATTGACCACACCCTCTTGACCATTGACCACACCCCTTTGGCATTGACCACACCCCTTTGGCATTGACCACACCCCTTTGTCATTGACCACACCCCCTTTACCATTGACCACGCCCCCTTTGGCATTGACCACACCCCTTTGGCATTGACCACACCCCCTTTGGCATTGACCACACCCCTTTGGCATTGACCACACCCCTTTGTCATTGACCACACCCCTTTGTCATTGGTCACACCCCCTTTGTCATTGACCACGCCCCCTTTGTCATTGACCACACCCCCTTTGTCATTGACCACACCCCTTTGGCATTGACCACACCCCTTTGGCATTGACCACACCCCTTTGGCATTGACCACACCCTTTTGTCATTGACCACACCCCCTTTGTCATTGACCACACCCCTTTGTCATTGACCACGCCCTTTGTCATTGACCACACCCCTTTGTCATTGACCACACCCCTTTGTCATTGACCACACCCTTTGTCATTGACCACACCCCTTTGTCATTGACCACACCCCTTTGGCATTGGCCACACCCCCTTTGTCATTGACCACACCCCTTTGTCATTGACCTCACCTCTCTGGCATTGACCACGCCTCCTTTGTCATTGACCACACCCCCTTTGTCATTGACCACACCCCCTTTGTCATTGACCACGCCCCCTTTGGCATTGACCACGCCCCCTTTGTCATTGACCACGCCCCCTTTGTCATTGACCACCCCCCTTTGTCATTGACCACACCCCCTTTGTCATTGACCACACCCCCTTTACCATTGACCACGCCCCCTTTGTCATTGACCACACCCCTTTGGCATTGACCACACCCCTTTGGCATTGACCACACCCCCTTTGTTATTGACCACACCCCCTTTGTCATTGACCACACCCCTT
Organism: Myiozetetes cayanensis; assembly: GCF_022539395.1. NCBI lineage: Eukaryota > Metazoa > Chordata > Aves > Passeriformes > Tyrannidae > Myiozetetes > Myiozetetes cayanensis. The sequence goes on from NW_026087550.1 coordinate 33,680, forward strand.
TGTCATTGACCACACCCTTTGTCATTGACCACACCCTTTACCATTGACCACGCCCTTTGTCATTGACCACACCCCGCTGTCATTGACCACACCCTTTACCATTGGCCCGCCCTTTGTCGTTGACCACACCCCTTTGGCATTGACCACACCCCTTTGTCATTGACCACACCCCTCATTGACCACACCCCCTTTGTCGTTGACCACACCCCTTTGGCATTGACCACACCCCTTTGGCATTGACCACACCCCTTTGGCATTGGCCACACCCCTTTGGCATTGACCACACCCCTTTGGCATTGGCCACGCCCCCTTTGTCATTGACCACACCCCCTTTGTCATTGACCACCCCCCTCTGTCATTGACCACGCCCCCTTTGTCATTGACCACGCCCCTCTCTGTCATTGACCACACCCCCTTTGTCATTGACCACACCTCCTTTGTCATTGACCACACCCCTTTGTCATTGACCACACCCCTTTGTCATTGACCACACCCCTTTGTCATTGACCACGCCTCTTTGGCATTGACCACACCCCTTTGGCATTGACCACACCCCCTTTGTGGAGGCCACGCCCCCTTTTGAGCAGACCACGCCCTTTTTTTGTGACCCCTCCCCCCCCTTCCCAGGAGGCCCCGCCCAGGAACCGAACCCGCTACGACTGCGACCCCGTGGGCACCGGGTGAGGGGAGGGGCCAGAGGGGGAGGGGCCACGGGGTGGGGAGGAGCTAAAAGGTTGGGGAGGGGCTAAAGGGGTGGGGAGGAAGGTAAAGGGTGGGGTGGGGCTAAAATGGGGAGTGAGGGTGGGAGCTAAAAGGGTGAGAGTGAGAGGACTAAAATGGGGGTGGGGCTAAAGAGGGTGGGGAGAGATAAAGTGAGTGGGGGAGAGGCTAAAAGGGGTGGGGAGGGGCTAAAAGGGGTGGGAGGGGATAAAATGGGTGTGGGGAGGGGCTAAAATGGGTGTGGGAGGCGCTAAAGAGGCGGGGAGGAGGGGCTAAAGGGGGTGGGGAGGGCTGGAAGGGGTGAGGGAAGACCTAAATAAGGTGGGGAGGGGTCTAAAATGGGTGTGGGGAGAGGTGTTAAAATGGGTGTGGGGAGGAGGCCAAGAAGGTGTCTCTTAAGAGGGTGGGGCTTGGGTGGGTGGGGGGTGGGGTCCAAGGGGTGGAGCCTAAAGGGGTGTGTGTCCAGAGGGGTGGGGAGGGGCGTGGCCTCGGTGGGCGTGTCCTGGTGGTGCCAGCCCCTCCCCCGTGCCCAGGCGGTGCTTTTGGCCGACGTGGTGCCCGCCCTGCTCGTCAAGCTCCTCGTGCCCCTCGTGGGAGGGGTCCCTGAGGGGTAAAATGGGGGGAGGAGGGGAGGGTGGGGAGGGCAGGGTAACCTCACCTGTGCCCCTCCCCCGTTCCCTCAACAATTTCGGGTCTGGGGTGTCTTTAAGTGCCCCCTCCCCCCACACACACACACTGTCATTGTGTGCCCCTCCCCACTTTATCTGCCCCTCCCCGCCCCATTGTTTCCCCTCCCCTTCATCTGCCCCTCCCCCACCCCATTGTCTGCCCCTCCCCTTTTCTGCCCCTCCCACTTTAACTACCCCTCCCCACCCCACTTTTCCTTCCCCTCCCCACCCCACTTTGTCTGCCCCTCCCCTTCATCTGCCCCTCCCCAACCCAGTTTTACCTCCCCTCCCCTTCACCTGCCCCTCCCCACCCCATTGTCTGCCCTTCCCTTTGAGGCCCCTCCCCTTCACCTGCCCCTCCCCACCCCATTATCTGCCCCTCCCTTTGAGGTCCCTCCTCTTTCATCTGCCCCTCCCCACCCCAGTTTTCCTTCCCCTCCCCTTCACCTGCTCCTCCCCACCCTGTTGTCTGCCCCTCCCTTTGAGGCCCCTCCCCTTCATCTGCCCCTCCCCCACCCCCTCTATCTACCCCTCCCCACCTTTTTATCTGCCCCTCCCCCACCCCGCTTGGTCTGCCCCTCCCCTTTGAGACCCCTCTCCTTTAGTGCCCCTCCCCCAGCCATGACAGGTCCTCCCCCTCCCCACCCCTCCCCACCCCCTCACCCCTCCCCACCCTATGACGTCACTTTCCAGCCCCAGGGTGGTCCTGGTCTCTGCTCCTGGGGCAGCATCGCCCTCCTGGCCCCTCCCCTCCCTCAAACCCCTCCTCCCCCTCCCCCACTCCCTGATGCCCCTCCCCACCCTGTGACGTCACTTTGCAGCCCCAGGGTGGTCCTGGTCTCTCTCTGCTCCTGGGGCAGCCTCACCCTCATGGCCCCTCCCCTCCCTTCAGACCCCTCCCCTGCCCTCCCCCCACCCCCTCACCAGCCCCTCCCCACCCTGTGACGTCACTTTCCAGCCCCAGGGTGGTTTTGGTCTCTCTGCTCCTGGGGCAGCGTCGCTCTCCTGGCCCTCCTCCCTCAGACCCCTCCCCTCCCTCAGACCCCTCCCCCGCCCCTCCCCACCCCTTTAGCCCCTCCCCACCCTGTGACGTCACTTTTCAGCCCCAGGGTGGTTTTGGTCTCTCTGCTCCTGGGGCAGCGTCGCCCTCCTGGCCCCTCCTCCCTCAGACCCTCCCCTCCCTCAGACCCCTCCCCCTCCCTCCCCACCCCTGATGCCCCTCCCCACCCTGTGACGTCACTTTCCAGCCCCAGGGTGGTCCTGGTCTCTCTCTGCTCCTGGGGCAGCGTCGCCCTCGTGGCCTCGGCCTCGGGACCCACGGCCGGACTGGGGGTGAGGAGGGGGAGGGACCTGGGGGTGGGGAGGGGCCTGAGGGGGTGGGGGAGGGAATTGGAGGAGGAGGGAGGGGAATTGGGGAGGAGGGAGGGCCAAGAAAAGGGTGGGGAGGGGTGGGAGTGGGGAAAGGAAAGGAAAGGGGGTGGGGGAGGGGCGGGGGTCACTCAGGGGTCGTTTGGGGGGTCGTGGGGTGGTCACTCAGTGGTCACTCAGGGGTCACTCAGGGGTCAATCAGGGGTCAATCAGGGGTCAGTGGGTGGTCAGTGGGTGGTCAGTGGATGGTCAGTGGATGGTCAGTAGTGGTCAGTGGATGGTCAGTGGATGGTCAGTAGTGGTCAGTGGTCACTCAGTGGTCACTCAGGGGTCACTCGGGTCAGTGGGTGGTCAGTGGGTGGTCAGTGGGTGGTCAGTGGGTGGTCAGTAGATGGTCAGTGGATGGTCAGTGGTGGTCAGTGAGTGGTCAGTGGATGGTCAGTGGATGGTCAGTGGATGGTCAGTGGATGGTCAGTGGATGGTCAGTGGGTGGTCAGTGGATGGTCAGTGGATGGTCAGTAGTGGTCAGTGGGTGGTCAGTGGATGGTCAGTGGGTGGTCAGTGGATGGTCAGTGGATGGTCAGTAGTGGTCAGTGGGTGGTCAGTAGTGGTCAGTGGTCAGTGGGTGGTCAGTGGTCACTCAGTGGTCACTCTATCCCCAGGGGTGGCCGTGGGCAGTGCGGGGGCGGGGCTGGGTGAGGTCACTGAGGGGTCAGTGGATGGTCAGTAGATGGTCAGTAGTGGTCAGTAGTGGTCAGTGGGTGGTCAGTAGTGGTCAGTGGATGGTCAGTGGTGGTCAGTAGTGGTCAGTAGATGGTCAGTAGATGGTCAGTAGATGGTCAGTAGTGGTCAGTGGGTGGTCAGTGGATGGTCAGTGGATGGTCAGTAGATGGTCAGTAGATGGTCAGTGGGTGGTCAGTGGGTGGTCAGTGGATGGTCAGTGGATGGTCAGTGGGTGGTCAGTAGATGGTCAGTGGATGGTCAGTGGATGGTCAGTAGATGGTCAGTGGATGGTCAGTGGATGGTCAGTGGATGGTCAGTGGTTGGTCAGTAGATGGTCAGTGGATGGTCAGTGGATGGTCAGTGGATGGTCAGTAGTGGTCAGTAGTGGTCAGTGGATGGTCAGTGGATGGTCAGTGGATGGTCAGTGGATGGTCAGTGGATGGTCAGTAGATGGTCAGTGGATGGTCAGTAGATGGTCAGTGGTTGGTCAGTGGATGGTCAGTAGTGGTCAGTAGTGGTCAGTAGTGGTCAGTAGATGGTCAGTGGATGGTCAGTGGATGGTCAGTGGATGGTCAGTAGTGGTCAGTAGTGGTCAGTAGATGGTCAATGGATGGTCAGTAGATGGTCAGTGGATGGTCAGTGGGTGGTCAGTAGTGGTCAGTGGATGGTCAGTGGATGGTCAGTAGTGGTCAGTGGATGGTTAGTGGATGGTCAGTAGATGGTCAGTGGATGGTCAGTGGTTGGTCAGTAGATGGTCAGTGGATGGTCAGTGGATGGTCAGTGGATGGTCAGTGGATGGTCAGTAGATGGTCAGTGGATGGTCAGTGGTTGGTCAGTGGATGGTCAGTGGATGGTCAGTGGATGGTCAGTGGATGGTCAGTGGATGGTCAGTAGATGGTCAGTGGATGGTCAGTGGATGGTCAGTAGATGGTCAGTGGATGGTCAGTGGATGGTCAGTAGTGGTCAGTGGATGGTCAGTAGTGGTCAGTGGATGGTCAGTGGATGGTCAGTAGTGGTCAGTGGATGGTCAGTGGGTGGTCAGTGGGTGGTCAGTGGATGGTCAGTGGGTGGTCAGTAGTGGTCAGTGGGTGGTCAGTGGGTGGTCAGTGGATGGTCAGTAGTGGTCAGTGGTCACTCAGTGGTCACTCTATCCCCAGGGGTGGCCGTGGGCAGTGCGGGGGCGGGGCTGGGTGAGGTCACTCAGGGGTCACTCAGGGGTCAGTAGATGGTCAGTAGATGGTCAGTGGATGGTCAGTGGGTGTTCAGTGAGTGGTCAGTGGTCACTCTATCCCCAGGGGTGGCCGTGGGCAGTGCGGGGGCGGGGCGGGGTGAGGTCACTTTCCTCAGCCGGGCGGCCTCCGGACACAGGTACGGAGGGGAGGAGGCAATCTGGGGGTCTGGGGTCAATTTATGGGTCTGGGGTTGTCTGGGGGTCTCTGAGGGTCTCTGGGGTCAATTTACCGGTCTGAGGGTCAATCTGAGGGTCAGGGGAGTCCTGGAGGGGTCTCTGGGGGTCACTTTAGGGGTCAGGGGTCAATTTGGGGTCAATCTAGGGGTCTCTGGGGTCAGAGATCAATCTGGGGGTCTGGGGGTCCCTGGGGTCTTGGGGGTCAGGGGGTCCTTGGGAAGGTCCTTGGGGGTCACTGTGGGGGTCGGGGAGGGGTAACCCTGGGGTCTCCAGGGATCAATTTGGGGTCAGGGGATCAATCTAGGGGGTCCTGGGGGTCAGGGGTCATTTTGGGGGTCTGGGGGTCTCTGGAGGTCAATTTGTGGGTCTGGGGGGTCAATCTGGGGGTCAGGGGGTCCTGGGGGGGTCTCTGGGGTCACTTTATGGGTCTGGGGTCAATTTGGGGGTCAATCTAGGGGTCTCTTGGGTCAGGGTCAATCTGGGGGTCTGGGGGTCCTGGGGGTCTTGGGGTCAGGGGTCCTTGGGAAGGTCTCTTGGGGGTCACTTTAGGGTCTGGGGCGGTAACTCTGGGGGCTCAGGATCAATTTACGGGTCTGGGGGATCAATCTAGGGGTCCTAGAGGTCAATTTGGGGTCAAGGGTCTCTGGAGGTCACATTTGTGGGTCTGGGGGGTCAATCTGGGGGTCAGGGGGTCTGGGGGGTCTTGGGGTCACTTTATGGGTCTGGGGGTCAATTTGGGGTCAAGGAGCTCTGGGGTCAATCTGAGGTCAGGAGTCTGTGGATCTGGGGTCAATCTGGGGGTCTCTGGGGTCAATCCTGGGGGTCAGGGGTCAATTTACGGCTCTGGGGGTCAATCTGGGGGTCAGGGGTCAATCAGGGGGTCCCTGGGGGTCTCTGGGGTCAGGGGTCAATCTGGGGTCAATCTGGGGTCAGGGGTCAATCAGGGGGTCCTGGGGTCAATCCGGGGTCAGGGGTCAATTTACGGCTCTGGGGGGTCAATCTGGGGGTCAGGATCAATCAGGGGGTCCTGGGGTCACTCTGGGGTCAGGGGTCAATCTGGGGGTCAATCTGGGGGTCAGGGGTCAATCAGGGGGTCTCTGGGGGTCAATTTACAGGTGGGAGGGTCCCAAACCCTCCCCACCCCACCCCACCCCATTTTTGCCCTCCTCCCCAGCTCGGGGCTCTCCTATTGGGCGTCGGGCACGGGCGTGGCCGGGTGGGCGGGGCTTTGTGGCTGTGGGGGTTGGGGCTCTGCTGCCCCTCCCCACGCCCTGCTGCCCGCCCTGGCCCTGCCCCCCACCATGCTCTGCAGGTACCGGGGGAGGGGCTGGAAATGGGGGAGGGGCTGAAAGATGGGGGAGGGGCTTGGAAATGGGGGAGGGGCTGAAAGAATGGGGAGGGGATTGGAAATGGGGGAAGGGCTGAAAGAATGGGGAGGGGCTTGGAAATGGGGAGAGGATTGGAAATGGGGGAGGGGCTTGGAAATGGGGAATTGGAAATGGAGGGGCTGAAAAGTGGGGAGGGGCTGAAAAGTGGGGGAGGGGCTGAAAAGAAAGGGAGGAGGGAGGTTTAAAGGAAGGGAGGGGCTTGGAAATGGGGAGGGCTTGGAAATGGGGGAGGGCCTTGAAAATTGGGGAGGGGCTTTAAAGGGGTTGGGATTGTGGGGAGGGTCTAAAAATGGGGTGGGGCTGTGGGGAGGGGCTGGGAAGTGGGGAGGAGATTTTGGGATGGGGAGGGGCTTGGAAATGGGGAGGGGCTTGAAAATTGGGGGAGGAGCTTTAAAGGGTTGGGATTATGGGGAGGGGCTGGAGGTGGGGGTGGGTGATTTTGGGGTGGGGGGAGGGGCTTGAAATAGGGGTGGGGGTGCGGGGAGGGGCTGGAGGTGGGGGTGGGCGATTTTGGGGTGGGGAGGGGCTTGAAAATGGGGTGGGGCTTAAAAATAAGGGTGGGGCCCTGGGGAGGAGCTAAAATGGGGAGGGGTTCCTCTCACCCTCCCCACCATTTTTTCCAGCTACTTCTTCCTGCTCCGCCTCCTCACCGCCCTCCCCTGCCGAGCCCCTGCCCCTCCCCGGGGTGGGGACAGGAGGGAGGTGGGGTGGTCAAGGTGAGGGGAGGGGCTTTTAAAGGGGTGGGGGAGGGGTTTAGGGGTGGGGGAGGGGCCAGGTGAGATCCTGCCCCTCCCCACCCCGTGGGAAAACGCTGAGGGAGGAGGGGGTTGGGAAGGAGAGGGGGAGGGGCTCTGGGTTGGGGGAGGGGCTTTGGAAGGTGGGGAGGGCCAAAAACGGGGAGGGGAGGGGCTTATTTGGGGAGGGGCTGAAAGGGGTGGGGGAGGGGCCCCATTTTGGGGAGGGGTCAATTTGGGGAAGGGCTTTGGAGGGGTGGGGAGGGTCAAAATGTTGGGGGAGGGGCCAAAAGGGGTGGGGGAGGGTCCTGATTTGGGGAGGGGTTCATTGATGCGTGGGGGAGGGGCCAAAAAGTTTGGGGAGGGGTCAAAGTTGGGTGGGGAGGGAGCTTGAATTGGGGGCTTTTGCAGAGTGGGGGAGGGGCCGTGCCTGACCTCGCCTCCTCCTCCCTGCCCCTCCCCACAGAGCGCCCTGAGGGTCAGGGCCCCTGGGGGTCGTTTATTTCGCCGAGTATTTCGTCAACCAGGGGCTGGTGGGTGGGGAGGGGCTGGGGGTGGGGAGGGGCTGGTGGGGAGGGGTCAATGGAGGTGGTGGGGAGGGGGAGGAGGAATTTTGGGGAGGAGTTGGGGGAGGGGCAAAATCTTGAGGGGTTGGGGGTGGGGAGGGGTCAGAGGAGTGGGGAGGGGCAGAGGGTAAGGGAGGGGTCAGAAGGAAGGGGGAGGGGCAGGAGGTGGGGAAGGGGTCAGAGGAGTGGGGAGGGGTCTGAGGGGTGGGGGAGGGGTAATTACAGGGGAGGGATCAATGGAAAGGGGGAGGGGCTGCTGGGTGGGGAGGGGCGACGAGAGTTGTGGGTGGGGAGGGCATCTTTGGAGTGGGGAGGGGTTTGGGGAGGCAGAGGGAGGGGGAGGGGCGACCCCTCCCCACTCAAACCTTGTACCCTTCCCCCTCCCCCCACAGCTGGAGCTGCTCTACTTCCCCTCCTCGCCCCTCCCCCACACCGCCCAGTACCGCACGTGAGTCGGGGAGGGGAGGGCGTGGGTGGGATGGCCCCTCCCCACCCCGTGGGCCCTCCCCACCTGTAAGAGCCCCTCCCCAGGCTGCAGCTCTGTTACCAGGTGGGGTGTTCCTGTCCCCTCCCCACCCTGTGCCCCTCCCCCAGGCTGCAGCTCTGTTACCAGGTGGGGGTGTTCCTGTCCCCTCCCCCTCTCTAACAGCCCCTCCCCACCCTGTGCCCCTCCCCAGGCTGCAGCTCTGTTACCAGGTGGGGGTGTTCCTGTCCCCTCCCCCTCTCTAACAGCCCCTCCCCACCCTGTGCCCCTCCCCAGGCTGCAGCTCTGTTACCAGCTGGGGTGTTCCTGTCCCCTCCCCTCTCTAACAGCCCCTCCCCACCCTGTGCCCCTCCCCCAGGCTGCAGCTCTGTTACCAGGTGAGGGTGTTCCTGTCCCCTCCCCTCTCTAACAGCCCCTCCCCACCCTGTGCCCCTCCCCAGGCTGCAGCTCTGTTAGCCAGCTGGGGTGTTCCTGTCCCTCCCCTCTCTAACAGCCCCTCCCCACCCTGTGCCCCTCCCCCAGGCTGCAGCTCTGTTACCAGGTGGGGGTGTTCCTGTCCCCTCCCCTCTCTAACAGCCCCTCCCCACCCTGTGCCCCTCCCCCAGGCTGCAGCTCTGTTACCAGCTGGGGGTGTCCCTGTCCCTCCCCTCTCTAACAGCCCCTCCCCACCCTGTGCCCCTCCCCAGGCTGCAGCTCTGTTACCAGGTGGGGGTGTTCCTGTCCCCTCCCCTCTCTAACAGCCCCTCCCCACCCTGTGCCCCTCCCCAGGCTGCAGCTCTGTTACCAGCTGGGGTCTTCGTGTCCCGCTCGTCCTCGCGCTGCCTCCGCCTGCGGCGCCTCGAGGGCTGGCCCTGATACAGGTGAGGCCCTCCCCCTCTGACCCCTCCCCACCCCCAGGACTGACCCCAAATTGACCCCTGAGTGACTCCCCCAAAGCGGTCTTTGAATGACCCCAAAGTGACCCCCAAAATGACCTTTGAGTGACCCCAAAATGACCCCCAAAATGACCTTTTAGTGACCCCAAAATAACCTCCAGAATGACCCCCAAAATGACCTTTTAGTGACCCAAAATGACCCCTAAAATGACCCCCAAAATGACCTTTTAGTGACCCCAAAGTGACCCCCAAAGTGACCTTTAAGTGACCCCAAAGTGACCTTTAAATGACCCCAAACTGACCTTGGAGTGACCCAAAAAATTGACCCCAAGCTGACCTTTGAATGACCCCAAAGTGACCTCTGAGTGACCCCAAAACTGACCTTGGAGTGACCCCAAAATTGAGCTTTGAGTGACCCCAAAGTGGCCTTTAAATGACCCCAAAATTGAGCTTTGAGTGACCCCAAAGTGGCCTTTAAATGACCCCAAAATTGACCCCTGAGTGACCCCTGAATGCCCCCAACCTGCCCCTCCCCCTCTCCCTTTAACCCCGCCCCCATTCCCAAGCCCCACCCCCTGACCTTGGCCCCGCCCCAGGTGCTGAACGCTGCTTTCCTATTGGCTGCCGTGCTCTGGCCCCTCCTCCTCGCTGGGCGTGGCCGCCGTGCTGGTGGTGGGGAGGGGCTGGTGGGGAGGGGCCTACGCCAACACCTTCCTCAACCTGGCCCAGCAGGTGAGGGGAGGGACAGAGGAGGGTGGGGAGGGGCTGGGGGAGGGACACAAGGAGGGTGGGGGAGGGGCTAAAATGAGGGAGGGGACAAAGGAGGGTGGGGAGGGGCTGAGGAGGGCCACAGAGGAGGGGAGGGCTGGGGAGGGCAAAGGAGGAGGAGGGAGGAGGACCAGAACAGAGAAGGAGGGGCCAGAAAGAGGGGAGAGGCTGGGAGAGGAGGGGTCAGAGGAGGGGAGGGGCTTGTTGGGAAGGGGAGGGGAAAATGGAAGGGAGGGGTCAGGTAGCAGGGGAGGAGCTGGAGGGGAAGGGGAGGGGCCAGGTGGGAGGGGAGGGGCCAGGGAGGGACTGGGGAGGGGAGGGGCTTGTTGGGAGGAGGAGGAGCGGAGGGGGGGAGGCTGGAGGAGAGGAGAGGGACCAGAAGGGGAGGGAGGGGCCAAGTGGGTGAGAGGGGGAGGGTCCAGGTGGGAGGGGGAGGGGGGACCTTGACCCCTCAGGTGACCCCAAATGACCCCAAATGACCCCTGACCCTCCCAAATGACCCTTAAATGACCCCCAGGTGACCCCAAATGACCCCTGACCCTCCCAAATGACCCCCAGCTGACCCCAATTGACCCCCAAATGACCCCAATGACCCCCAAATGACTCCCAGATGACCCCCAATGACCCCCAATGACCCCTGACCCTCCCAAATGACCCCCAGATGACCCCAAATGACTCCAAATGACCCCAAAATGACCCCGAGATGACCCTTAAACGACCCCAGGTGACCCCAAATGACCCAAACATGACCCCGAATGCCCCCAGGTGACCCCAAAATGACCCTGAGATGACCCTTAAACGACCCCAGGTGACCCCAAATGACCCAAACATGACCCCCAATGCCCCCAGATGACCCCAAATGACCCCCAGGTGACCCCAGGTGACCCCAAATGACCCAAACATGACCCCAGGTGCCCCCAGATGACCCCAAATGACCCCCAGATGACCCCAGGTGACCCCAGATGACCCTTAAACGACCCTAGATGACCCCAATGACCCCAAACCACCCCCAAATGACCCCCAGGTGACCCCAGGTGACCCCAGATGACCCTTAAATGACCCCCAGATGACCCCAAATGACCCCAAACCACCCCCAAATGACCCCCAGGTGACCCCAGATGACCCCAGATGACCCCTAAATGACCCTTAAATGACCCCAGGTGACCCCAGATGACCCCAGGTGACCCCAAATGTCCCCCAGGTGACCCCAGATGACCCTTAAATGACCCCCAGATGACCCCAGGTGACCCCAACTGACCCCTGTGTCCCTTTGCCCTCAGGTGCCCGGGCAGGGTCAGTCGCTGGCCGTGGCTCTGGTCACTCTGCTGGACGAGGTGGCCGTGGCTGCGGCCGGAGGGGTCGCCCTGGGGGCACACGGGGGGTTCTGCCGCCAACTGACCACTCACTGACCACTGAGTGACCACCAACTGACCACTGAGTGACCACTGACCATGAGTGACCACTGAGTGACCACTGAGTGACCACTGACCATGAGTGACCACTGAGTGACCACTGAGTGACCATGGAGTGACCACACAGTGACCATGAGTGACCACTGAGTGACCACTGAGTGACCACTGACCGGAGGGGTCGCCCTGGGGGCACACGGGGGGTTCTGCCGCCAACTGACCACTCACTGAGTGACCAACTGACCACAACTGACCACTCAGTGACCACTGAGTGACCACTGAGTGACCAACTGACTGCTGAGTGACCACACAGTGACCACTGACCATGAGTGACCATCCACTGACTACTGAGTGACCACTGACCATGAGTGACCACCCAGTGATCTCTGAGTGACAACTGACTGGAGGGGTCGCCCTGGGGGCACACGGGGGGTTCTGCCGCCAACTGACCATTCACTGACCACTGAGTGACCACCAACTGACCACTGAGTGACCACTGAGTGACCACTGATCACTGAGTGACCACTGAGTGACCACTGACCACTCACTGACCACTGAGTGACCACTGAGTGACCATGGAGTGACCACTGACCACTGAGTGACCACTGAGTGACCACACAGTGACCACTGAGTGACCACTGAGTGACCACTGACCACTCACTGACCACCCAGTGACCACTGAGTGACCACTGAGTGACCAACTGACTGCTGAGTGACCACACAGTGACCACTGAGTGACCAGGAGTGCCCACTGACCTGGAGTGACCACTGACCATGAGTGACCATTCAGTGACCATCCACTGACCACTGAGTGACCACTGACCATGAGTGACCCCCCAGTGACCACACAATGACCACTGAGTGACCACCCAGTGATCTCTGAGTGGCCACTGACCATGAGTGACCCCCCAGTGACCATCCACTGACCACTGAGTGACTACTGACCATGAGTGACCCCCCAGTGACCACTGAGTGACCACTGACCATGAGTGACCACCCAGTGACCATCCACTGGCCACTGAGTGACCACTGACCACGAGTGACCATTCAGTGACCATCCACTGACCACTGACCATGAGTGACCACCCAGTGATCTTTGAGTGACCTCTGAGTGACCACTGAGTGACCACCCAGTGACCACCCAGTGACCACTGACCATGAGTGACCACTGAGTGACCGCTGAGAGATCATGGACTGAGTGACCACTGAGTGACTGCTGAGTGACCAAGAGTGACCACCCAGTGACCCCTGAGTGACCAGGAGTGACCAGGAGTGACCACTGAGTGACCACTGAGTGACCACTGACCATGAGTGACCATTCAGTGACCACTCACTGACCACTGAGTGACCAACTGACCACTGAGTGACCACCGAGTGACCACTGAGTGACCAGGAGTGACCCCTGAAGTGACTACCAACTGACCACTGAGTGACCACTGACCATGAGTGACCACCCAGTGACCACCCAGTGACCCCTGAGTGACCACTGAGTGACCAGTGAGTGACCACTGAGTGACCACTGACCATGAGTGACCACCCAGTGACCACCCACTGACCACTGAGTGACCACTGAGTGACCACTGACCATGAGTGACCACCCAGTGACCACACACTGACCACTGAGTGACCACCAACTGACCACTGAGTGACCACTGAGTGAGCATTGAGTGACCCCAGAGTGATCTGAGTGACCACTGAGTGACCACTGACCATGAGTGACCATTCAGTGACCATCCACTGACCACACAGTGACCTTTCAGTGACCACTGAGTGACCACTGAGTGACCACTGACCATGAGTGACCATTCAGTGACCATCCACTGACCACTGAGTGACCACTGACCATGAGTGACGATTCAGTGACCCCGGAGTGACCAGGAGTGACCAGGAGTGACCACTGACCATGAGTGACCCCTGAGTGACCCCTGAGTGACCACTGAGTGACCACTGACCATGAGTGACCACCCAGAGACCACCCAGTGACCACTGAGTGACCACCAACTGACCACTGAGTGACCACTGAGTGACCCCTGAAGTGACCACTGAGTGACCACTGAGTGACCACTGACCATGAGTGACCCCCCAGTGACCACCAACTGACCACTGAGTGACCCCTGAAGTGACCACGAGCTGCCCCCCCCCATGGGGTGGGAAAGGGAAGGAAAAAACAAAAAAAGGGAAATCAAATAAAATTTAAAAACCTGAAATGAAAGAATTTGGGAGTTTTTGGGCTTAAAAAAGAGGGGTTTGGGTCAAGAAAGGGGGAGTTTTTTTGGGATAAAGGAGAAAATTGGGATGGAAAAATGGGGAATTTTGGGGGAAAATTGGGAGTTTGGGGGAAAAAATTGGGAATTTGGGGGAAAATTGGGAGTTTGGGGGGGAAATTGGGAATTTTGGGGAAAATTGGGAATTTGGGGGGGAAATTGGGAATTTGGGGGAAAAATGGGAATTTGGGGGAAAATTGGGAATTTGGGGGGAAAAATGAGGAATTCTGGATGAAAAAAGGGGGAATTTTGAGGAGAAAGAGGAATTTTGGGGGGAAAAGAGGGAATTGGGAATAAAAAAAGAGGAATTTTGGGGGAAAAGGGAATTTTAGAGGAAGAAAGGGGGAGTTTGGGTTAAAAATTGGGAATTTGGGGAGGGAAAAGGGATTTTTTGGGGGAAAAAGAGGGGTTTGGGTCGATTTTTTGGGGGGGAAAAAGGGGGATTTGGTTAAAAAAGGGAAATTTGAGGGGGAAAAGGAGAAATTTGGGATAAAAAAGGGAGGGTTTGAGGGTTAAATGTTACATTTTGGGGGTAAACTGGGCTGGTTTGGGGTAAAACGAGGGATTTGGGTTAAAAACGGGGAATTTTGGGGTAAAAATGGGGGATTTGGGGGTAAAATGGTGGATTTTGGGGGCAGAAATTGATCATTTTGGGATAAAACGGGGAATTTTGGGGTAGAAATTGAAAATTTTGGGATAAAATGGGAAATTTTGGGGGAGAAATTGATGATTTTGGGATAAAATGGGAATTTTGGGGGAGAAAGTGATGATTTTGAGATAAAACGGGGGATTTGAGGGTAGAAATGGGGGGTTTGGGGATTAAAATGGGGGATTTTGGGATTAAAATGGGGGATTTTGGGGTAAAAATGAGGAATTTTGGGGATAAAACGGGAGATTTTGGGGACCAAACGGGGGTTTAGGGACAAAAAGGGGATTTTGGGGACAAAACGGGAGATTTTTGGGACCAAAAAAAGGGGATTTTGGGACAAAAAGGGGGGATTTTGGGGGGGGGGGAAATCGAATTTTTGGGGGTGAAAACGTCGAATTTTGGGGTGAAAAAAATCGAATTTTGGGGGGTAAAAAGTCGAATTTTGGGGTGAAAATCGCAGATTTTTGGGTGAAAAAATCGAATTTTTGGGGGTGAAAACGTCAAATTTCGGGGTAAAAATCGTGGATTTTGAGGTGAAAATCGCGGATTTCGGGGTTAAAAGAGGCCCCTCCCCTTTCCGGACTCGTTTTCCCGTCGATCCCCGCGGAACAGGAAGTGACGTCACAACTTAGTGTCGTAATTTCCGACTGTGACGTCACTTCCCTTTTCCGCCCGATCGGCGCCGGCAGCTCCGCGTGTGAGGAGGGGGGGGAGGGGCGGCTTTTTTGGGGCGTTTTGGGGGGTTTTGGGGAGTTTTGAGGGGTGGGGAGGGGCGGGAGGTGGGGGAGGGGCTTGGGGGGTTGGGGGTGGGGAGGGATTTTTCCAGGGGGTTTTGGGGAGGGGAGGAATGGGGGAGGCCCAAAATTGGGGGGGTTTGGGGGGGGGAAAATTGAGATTTTTGGGGTAAAAATTGACGGGTTCGGGGTAAAAAATCCGGGGGGGTTGGGAGGTAAAAATTGGAGAATTTTGGGGTAAAAATTGGTATTTTTGGGTGGGTAAAAATTGATGTTTTGGGGGGTGAAAATTGGTGGGGTTTGGGTAAAAGAATTGATGATTTAGGGAGGTAAAAATTGGTATTTTTGGGAGAGTAAAAGTTTATAATTTTGGTGTAAAAATTGGTGGGTTTGGGGGGTAAAAATTGATATTTTTGGGGAAAAAATTGATATTTTGGGGGGGAAAAATTGATGGGTTTTGGGTAAAAAATTGATGATTTGGGGGGTAAAAATCGGTATTTTTGGGGGGGTAAAAGTTTCTCTTTTGGGAGTAAAAATCGCTGGGTTTGGGGGGTAAAAATTGACGGGTTTGGGGTAAAAAATCCGGGGGGGTTGGGAGGTAAAAATTGGAGATTTTTGGGGTAAAAATTGGTATTTTTGGGGGGGTAAAAGTTTCTATTTTTTGGGTAAAAATCGGTGGGTTTGGGAGGTAAAAATTGATATTTTTAGGGGGTAAAAATGGATGTTTTTTGGGACAAAAATCGCTGGGTTTGGGGAGGTAAAAATTGATATTTTTGGGGGGTAAAAGTTTGTGGATTTTGGGTAAAAATTGTGGGTAAAAATTGATATTTTTTGGGGTAAAAATGGATGGGTTTGGGGAGGTAAAAATTGATATTTTTGGGAGTAAAAATTGATGTTTTTTGGGGCAAAAATCGCTGGGTTTTGGGGGGTAAAAATTGGAATTTGGGGGGTTAAAATTTGACCATTTCTGGGCTAAAAATCGACATTTTTGGGGTAAAAACTGAGGGTTCTGGGGCAAAAAAACGCTCGATTTTGGTCAATTCTTGGGTAAAAATTGACATTTTTGGGGTAAAAAGTGGTCAATTTTGGGGTCGAACCAGATGATTTTGGGGCTAAAAATCGACATTTTTGGGGTAAAACCATCGAATTTTGGGGTGGAAAGGTGGGATTTTGGGGTAAAAAAGTGAATTTTTGGGGTAAAAAGGTGGAATTTTGGGGTAAAAAGGGGCCATTTTGGTTGATTTTCGGGTAAAAAAGTGAATTTTTGGGGTGTAAAGGTGAATTTTTGGGGTAAAAACCGGTTGTTTTGGTTGATTTTGGGGTGTAAAGGTGGGATTTTGGGGTAAAAAGGGACCGTTTGGGGTGATTTTGGGGTAAAAAAGTGAATTTTTGGGGTGTAAAGGTGGAATTTTGGGCTAAAAAGGGGCTGTTTTGGGCAATTTTGAGGTGTAAAGGTGGGATTTTGGGGTAAAAAGGGACCGTTTGGGGTGATTTTGGGGTAAAAAAGTGAATTTTTGGGGTGTAAAGGTGGGATTTTGGGGTGTAAAGGTGAATTTTTAGGGGTAAAAAGGGACCATTTTGGGTGTAAATGTGGAATTCTGGGGTAAAATGGGATTTTGGGGTAAAAAGGGGCTGTTTTGGGTGATTTTGGGGTGTAAAGAAGAAGTTTTGGGGTGTAAAGGTGAATTTTTGGGGTAAAAACCGGTTGTTTTGGTTGATTTTGGGGTGTAAAGTTTGAATTCTTGGGGTGTAAAGGTGGAATTTTGGAGTGTAAAGGTGAATTTTGGGGTAAAAAGGGGCGGTTTTGGTTGATTTTGGGGTAAAAAAGTGAATTTTTGGGGTGTCAAGGTGGAATTTTGGGGTAAAAAGGGGCCGTTTTTGGCAATTTTTGGGGTGTAAAGGTGGAATTTTGGGATGTAAAGGTGGAATTTTTGGGATGTAAATGTGGAATTCTGGGGTAAAAAAGTGGGATTTTGGGGTAAAAAGGGGCCGGTTTGGTTGATTTTGGGGTGTAAATGTGGAATTTGGGGGTGTAAATGTGGAATTTGGGGCTGTAAATGTGGAATTTTGGGGTGTAAATGTGGGATTTTGGGGGTGACCTTTTCCCCCCCCCCAGGCGATTTGGGAGCCGCCCCTCCCCCACCATGTCGCGATTCTTCACCACCGGCTCCGACAGCGAATCCGAGTCCTCGGCCTCGGGGGAGGAGCCCCAGGCCAAGACCCCGGGGGCAAACTACAGCAAGTGGGGAGGGCACTAATGCTAATTAGTGTTAATGAATGCTAATTAGTGTGGGGGAGGGGCAGTGATTGATGGGGGAGGGGTAAATGGTGGGGGAGGGGCAGGGAATGAGGGGGGAGGAGCCCCAGGCCAAGACCCCGGGGGGCAACTACAGCAAGTGGGGGAGGGGCTAATTAGTGTTAATTAGTGCTAATTAATGCTAATTACTGAAGGGGAGGGGTTAAAGCGTGGGGAGGGGCAGTGATTGATGGGGGAGGGTAAATGGTGGGGGAGGAGCCCCAGGCCAAGACCCCGGGGGGCAACTACAGCAAGTGGGGGAGGGGCTAATTAGTGTTAATTAATGTTAATTAATGCTAATTAGTGGAGGGGGAGGGGCAGTGGTTGATGGGGGAGGGGTAAATGGTGGGGAGGGGCAGGGAATGGTGGGGGAGGAGCCCCAGGCCAAGACCCCGGGGGGCAACTACAGCAAGTGGGGAGGGGCTAATTAATGCTAATTAGCGCTAATTAATGCTAATTACTGAAGGGGAGGGGCTAATAACCCGGGAGGAGGGGCTAAGAGTGGGGAGGGGCAAAACCCCAGGGGAGGGGAAATGAATAAAGGGGGAGGGGCAACCACAGCGAGTGGGGGAGGGGCAGGGAGTGAGGGGCTACAGGGTGGGGGAGGGGCAAAGAAATAAGAGGGGAGGGGCAGGGAAATAAAAGGGGAGGGGCAAGGAATAAAGAGGGAGGGGTGAACGATGGGGAGGGGTCTGTGGCCCTCCTCACCCGCCCTCCCCACCCTCCCAGGCCCCTCCTGCTGAGCGGAGGATGAGGAGGACACAAAAGGGTCGTCCGGAGCGCCCGAGATAAAAGGTGGGGGAGGGGCCCTGGGGGTGGGGAGGGGCTTTGGGGGGACTTGGGGGGTCCTTCTGCCCCCAAACTCTCTCTTTTCTACCCCAAAATCCCCCATTTCTACCCAGAAATCCCCCATTTCCACCCCAAAATCCCTCATTTCAATGCTAAAATCCCATTT